>NC_081308.1:25508557-25810576 GCF_030435805.1 Mustela lutreola | reverse complement strand
TCCTCTGAGTGAGTAAGTAAGATCAATCTCTCTGAGAAATATTTGCACTTATAAATTTTATAGCTATCAAACACAAGTGGCAGCATATGACACACACTCTTTCAGGTTTTACTTTTATATTTTATAATATATCTTGGAATTCATCCACACTCTTCTTATATACAGATTTGATTCTTTCTAATGGTTGCATAATATTCCAGTGGGTAGGATATATCTTAATTTCTTCAGCTGATTGCTTATTAATAGACATATATGAAAATGTTTTTAATAACTTTGCACTAGTTTTATTTGTATAAAATAATGCTACATAGTGCCAAATCATTACCCTAGTTAAGTCTAGCTACTATCCATCACCATACGTTGTTACAGTTTTTTGTGTGCGATGAGAACTTTTAGGATCGCTCTTAGCAACATACAAATTTGCAATTCAGTTTTATTAACTATAGTCACTGTGCCATATGGTACATCCCCGGACTAATTTATTTTATAACTGGAGATATGTACCTTCTGACCTCCTTCACCCATCTTGCCCTCTATCCCTACCCCTACCCCCACCCCCAGTCTAGCAACCACCAAGCTGTTCTCTCTTTTCTCGATTCCACATGTAAATGAGATCATACAGTACTTGTCTTTCTCTGTCTGACTTATCTCACTTTGCATAATGCCCTTAAGGTCCATCCATGTTGCTGCAAACACATATATGAAAACTTTGTTTCCAATACTGCTATTATAAATGACACAGTAATAATAAAGCTGCGTATATGACATTTCACACATGTCATAAAATGTATGCTTTCCACTAATCTCATTTAACATCTAAATGATCTTAATAGAGATAAAACAACATTCTTTCTTAAGACTATATATTTATTTAGAGAGAGTGTGAGAGCAGGGGGAGGGGCAAAGAGAGGGAGAGAATCTCCAGCAGACTCTGGGCTGAGCATGGATCCCAGTGCAGGGTTCGATCCCACACCCCTGAGGTCATGGCCTGAGCAGAAACCAAGAGCCGGATGCTTAATTAACTGAGCCACCCAGGCGTTCCCCACTTTTTTTTAAATCATTATGGTGTAGCACAGTGAATAGGTTGTGGAAGGTAAGACTGTAAGCAGAGAAATGAGGAGCAGGAGGCTACTGCACTAGTCCACGTGAGAGAATGAGGGTAACCTGGTCTGGAGTGATGGCAGAGGGCCAAGTTGGACATTTTATCTGAAATAAGTTAATTGGCCAACAAGGCCATTAGATACATAAAACTAGACTTAACAAGTGAAATATGTGTCAGAAATTCATATTTGGAAGCCACTGGCAGATAGATAGACACTGACCTTGGGCATTGGATGAGGCACTATGGGGCACTAATTGGGCAACCATGGGGTGAGATTGGAAGAGGCCTTAAGGCTGCACTCAGAGAAAGGACAACATTTGTTCTATGGGGAACAGAGAACAAGTTATCTAAGGAGAACAGAAGGGAAGATTCAGAGAAGTAGGAATAAAATCAGGTGAACATATTGTCATGATCTCCAAGGAAATTGTGTTTCAAAAAGGAAGAAATAACCAACTGATATTTATTTTTCGTTTCCAAAAAATACTAAGAAAAGGTCCTCTTCTGCACTTTATTCAAGGCTTTCACAGTCCACTTAACTTTTTTTTCATATCACTTTTTTGGGGGGTTTGCAACTCTAATTTAAACATGTGGTGATTCAAGTAATTGTGTCTTCCAATGAGAATGTAAGCTTCATGAAGGCAACAGTAACAGAGCCAGTAGGTGTAGTAGTTAAGGTCATTGGTTACCTCGCCAGAGGGAAGAGACAAGGGGATGACAGCCAGAGGGAATGGGTAGAGAAGATGAGAGATGAGAACGTGGGAAGCAAGTATAGATAATGGTCCTGAATAGTTTGGCCATGAAGGAGGAGAGAGATGGGGCAGCAACTGGAAAGCGAAGTAGGACTGGAGGAGGCAGAGTTATTTTCACCAACAAAAAATGTTCTGACTGTGATACATGATTCATAGAGCTAACTGCTCTGTCCTGGAAATTGCCTTTTTCTTTTACAAAATAGGAAGAACCTGACTGTTTATGTGAGCACTGGAAATTCTGCCACTCTGAGCATCTCCTTTGCATTCTTTATAACAATTAAAATGGTAGAAGACACTGAAGACTGAATTTGTGTCCTTTTAGAGACACGCTTATCTCTGGAGGGGTATACTAAGGACCCTAGGGCTAGGCCAGTTGCTCCCACTATCCTAAAATGTAACCATCCAAAAGCCCCAAATGCTTTTTTTTATTTACTTGTAATGGATAGACTGTAAGTAAATATATTTGAGATCATCGTAAATTTTCTAATAATCTTACAATGTTAAAAGTCCTCACTTGAATTTTGAGTAAATTTAAAGGTAATTGGTTACTTTCATGTGAAGAGTTTCCTTTTGAGCATCAAGCTGAAATCAGGATTATAAGTACACTGAGGAAGTGAGGAAACAGTCTGAGATTCTTCTCTTTCCACAGGAGTATCTGACTAATTTTGAAGCTAAAAATCTATGTTTCTGTGTTCTGATAACTCTAGTTGTTCAACATTCAGTAGGGAGTGTGAAGTCCGTGCCTGCTAGTTGTAAATTGAGCAGGGAGGAGCCCGCTGCAATAACATTTGACCTGTTTAGAATGAACTGGATTCTGTCTTTGAGGCTCATGAGAACCTTATATTCCCAAAATGTGAATCATCTTCAGCTCTTTTTTGAGTTCATTCACCTCCGCCACTTTTTCAAAGGATATATTCTTCAAACATTTTCCTCTACAATTACTCATGACTAGCAAACTCTTGGTGAATAGAAAAATGGCTATATGCTCAGGCTGGTTTAAACTTCACTTAAATTATTTTCTGAATTGCTTATGTGTCCTGTCAACCATGACTGTTCCCCTTCCGAAACCATTATTATTATACTTTTTGTTCTCTGGAGATGGAGATATTAAAGCTACAGATACTATTAGAACAATTTTGGCAAATGTATTCAGCCTTCATTACCAGATTTGGCAACAGTGAATCTGAATTTGATCATTTTCTTTCTTTCCTCTACTTTTTCTGCTGTTGTATGCTTCAAAGACTTGGAGATTATGCTACTTGTTACCCGGGCGTCCTTGAATGAGCTACGCTAATGAACCCTGTTCTCTAAAAATTAAAGATAATAATATCAACCTCTTGGAATTTCTAAATGAAAAAACTGTGTCCAAAATAATTAGAACTTGGCTCCTGAAACATATCAAGAATTTCCTAAACATTTAGCTCAAGACGGATTATTTCCTGGAAAATAATAAACATGCTTAACTGTGTTACTGATCCTAAAATAATATACGCTCACTGTGGAAAACTTGATAAATAAAAAACCATAAATCAAGACTGTCTGTTGTACTACCAGACAGATATATTCATGATTAACATATGGGTGTGTTAAATGGAAAAAAAAAATGTAGGTGAAATCCTGAGCCCTACAACCTAGCGCTGAAGTGGTCAAGCAACTATGTTATAGCCAGATATATGTGTCTGGTATAAAAATAGGCATATGCTGTGATAAGGTGATAAAGTTAGCCCTTTAAAATCTCTACATTTTATCTATATGTATATTTCTGTATCTTTAAATACATCTACATCTTCATCTGCATCTTCAGGGATAATATGGTTTAAAGTGCCAGGCAAATCTTTTGGTGGAGACTGAAGGTTTTCTCCAGGTAGGAGTACTGATTTCTTCAACTCGGGTCCTGGGTACTCCTTGCAGCCCCATGCAAGGCATATTCTCTCCTCTGTTCTGGACAACTCAGAGAAATGAAAGGGCTACCTTACTGCAGCCTTTCTGTCTAAAGGTGCTTTTGAAGAGATTGAGATTACCAAGGATGGAGAGGGCAGTGTTAAGGGGGGTAACTACCGGGGACCTCAAGCTTGCTGTGATATCAAGAGAATATCATCGGGAAGCAGGTCTCCACACTGTAGGCAGTGCCACTTCCCACATCTGGTGGGTCTGTTTTGACCAGTAAGAATTTCACAGGCTCCAGCTGTACAGGGGAACCTCGAGACTCAATAATTTGCTTGGGGGCAGCTGACTCATAACATTGATCATTTGGGTCTCCAGAGATATCTGCCACTCATTTTGTTGTATGATCCCAGGCAGGTTATGTTACCTCTCCAAGCTGCAGTTTCCTGAAATCGAGACTCTTGCTTGCAAGCAATGGCAATTTAATGTAAAGTTGTATAAATAAAAAGGAAATGTATTGCTACTAGGATAATGGGAGAATAACTAACATCTCTTGAGAACTGTGTTTGCTGAAGCTTATTCCAAGTATAATTACTTTTTCTTCTTTTTTTTCTAAGTGTAATTACTTTTTAATCTGTCCACAGTTTTATACAGCAGGTCCTACATTATTTCTGTTTTACAGATAAGGAAACTGAGGCACAGAGGCAGTGCCCCAAAATATGCAGTTGTTAAGTATGAAGCTGGGACTCAAATTGATAGATGATAAATAGCTGTTGAATAAATACATGTGCTACCAGAAAGTAACCAGTGTGAATAGATCGGTTATCTGGAAGTAATAAAATATTTGTGAAGCTAAAAGCATAGTTTTATTTCCATATGCTCCACTGAGTTTATTTCTGTTTCATGGTAACAGCAACATCCTTCTCCTCACCTAACTTTGGTTTCTGGTCACCTGACAAGCCAATGTACAAAGAGGTTGTATCCTGACTGGGATTACCACGTGAAGCAGGTTCTACAGATAAAGAATGAATAGCCCAATCTCATATATGAGAAACCCAGCACAGAAATTACTCAATTTCTGTGTATCTACCATTCAAAATGCTTTTGGAGGGGCACCTGGGTAGCCCAGTCAGTTAAAAATTCAACTCTTGATTTCAGCTTGGGTCATGATGAGTCATGAAATCGAGCCCTGCTTTGGGATCCATACTGACCGTGGAGTCTGCTTAAGATTCTCTCTCTCTTCTCTCTCTCTTTCCCTCTCCCCTTCCCCCACTCTCTTTCTCTCTCTCTAACAAACAAACAAACAAAAAACAAATAAACAAACTGAAAAAACCCAAAATGCATTTGGGGTTCAAGGTCTTTCAATAATAACAAAAATATGTGCTGAGTTAAAAATAGCCAGGAAGACCAGCCTCTACCTGTGAGGAGATCTCTGTGTTTCATCCAACATATTCTTCCCTATTTACACTTTGCCTCCTTTCAAAAGCAATTTGAAGCATATGACACATTTTTTTTAAGGTTCCAAGTCTTCTCTAAAAAGCCCACCTTTGGATGCCACACTTAGAATAGAAGATAACAGGAAGTTATCATAAAGCCAAGCTAAAATGTGCACATACTAAAAGTAGGAAAGAGATAATAGTCAACAGCAACTACAGTAAAAGCATAAAATCATAAATAGATTAAATAACCACAAGGGGACAGATGAACCTCTGTAGCTAAATTATAATAATTAACAACAATATAGAATTCCCTGCAATTCAGTAGTGCAAAAATTCACTGAACAACTACTGTGTATTAACTATGTTCCATCCATCAACAATTCCACCATTTTTCCTGGAGTGTCTTTTATGTGCCAGGTCCAGTTCTAGGAGCAAGGGATACAACAGTGGACTGAACACATAAGATGCCTTGTCCTCATAGAGCTTACATTTTTGTGGTGGAAGCAGGAAAGAAGTTACATAGGGAAGGTACACAGTATGCTAAATAGCATTAATTCTCCCAATAGTCATCACAATTGAGAGTTACTACCTCAAGTTTCAGACGAACAACATATAAACTAGGTCAGCTATAATTTGTCATTTTTTCCCATTCTGTCAATGTGATGACTAAATAACATGTTCCATCAGGCGGGACTCGGGCTCTACAGAGCTGTGGCGGGTCATGATGAGCAGCACCTTTGACCCACCCATGGTAGACAACCTATGGCCCAGAGAGTTGAGCTAATGCCCAAATGTACAACAGCAAGCCTGAAAACGAATCTTCCAGGGGCTGGGCAGAAGATAAGAGAATCTTTAAATGAAGGCGTGGTAAAAGTATCAAAGGGATAGAAAAAAATTCTGCTAGATTTGGCAAGCAGAAGAATGTGAATATTTTATGAAAGCCAGGTTCAGTTGTCTGGCGAAGGCGGAAACCAGAATGCGGTAGCCTGAACAGTGAAAGAAAAGTATATGAAACTAGCTCAAATAGAATATAAGACTCAACAAAGAGAATTATGAAGTATTTATTAAAAAAAGAGTAAATGTAATTATGACCCGAGGAATGATGGAGCCCTCAGAGAAAGAGCAGACATGGAACAACTGTGAGGAATCAAATAATCAGAGAAGGGAGAGAAAAACATCAAGAAGCAAGGAATCAAGTAGGCAAAGAGGCACAAGTAGGTCAATGAAGACTGTACTGTGCTTTGATTTGACTCTAGGGTAGAGAATATATTGGGGGTTAGAAACCAGTAAGATTGGGAATGTGGGCTAGGAATAGGTCATGAAGCTTCTAAGATACCACAGAAATCTTATTTTATTTTATATTCAAGAATTATTTATTTTTAGATAGAGGTACAGAGAGAGAATTAAGTGGGGGGAGGGGAAGAGGGAGAGGAGGAGAATCCTCAATCAGATCCCAGGACCCTGAGATTGTGACCTGAGCTGAAATCAGGAGCTGGTCACTCTTAACGGACAGAGTCATGCAGGTGACTTGATACCACAGAAATTCTCACAGAATAATCAAATTTAGTTTAGAAGAATTAGACATTGTGAAAAATTTTGTTTTGAAAATATTATCATTAAAAAATAAAAATATTAAAAAATAAAATATTATCATTAAAAAAGAAAATGTATTAGGTTTGTAGTAATAAATGTTTTTGTTAACATCCTCCAAATAATCAGATTTCAACAGAGAATTGATGGATTTTAAAGCATTTTTACAGGGCACATGAAGTATCTGCCGGGGTTAGAAGAACAAATTGAACTACCTATCATATCAAGATGTTACTGTGTGTTTCTGTAATTCTTACTGCCAATTTTTATTTCAGATCTATAGTATTTTAACACACACACCATTCCTGAAACTCCTTGGAACTTAAGTGGGAGGTGGACTTATTCATATTGGAAATGTCAGCTATACAGCATTCAGTAGGATCCCCCCAGAAAAGGCATTGAGAGATAATTAACTCATCAATTGAAGCTCACTGAATAGTAAACCATATCTCAATGAATAAACCATATCTTATTCAGTATTTCATCTTAGTTGGGATTCCACCTTGATCTACCAATGCCATTGACCGTCTCAGTACCTGAAAAGTGCAGCACTCAACTGAGCAATTGCTAGGTTTTTCTTATAAAGTCTAGAAAGTTCAGTAACTTTTTCATATTTTTTCAAACACACTGTGGCTTTATCCAGTTTTAATTATTTCACTGAAGAAAAGATCGCTACAAACATAGGTCACTCGAAGGGTACTTAAGACCTCAGAATACTTCCCAACAACTCTCCTGATGTTACAACAATGGCAAATACTGCCACTGGCCCATGCAACATCCATTCCCCTCCCCAGTGTTCCTTGAGGGCAAAGTACAGCTTACATCCTAGAGGCTGATAGAGGCCATTAATGCAATTTATGCACCACACACTATACTGTTGAAGTCTCATCCCCTGTGCCTTTTCACGTCGCCTATATTCTAGCCATAATGAAACTTTTGAACTTCTTGAACTGTGTCATGTTCTTTCATGTCTCTTCATGTTCAGATGTTGTTCCCTCTACACGGAACACATCCCTTCCACATCTTAACTTGATAAAAACCCTTATTTTCTTCAACCCGGATCAGGCTTTCAATATTTCAGGTTAGGATGCATGGCCTTAGTACCTGTTCCCACAGCCCCTGGGGCATAGCCTTTTACTGGCATGTAATTGGTGCCATAAACATGAATGTAACACTGATTCTGGGTCAGGCACTGTTCTAAGTGTTTTACAATTATTCTCTGAATTCTCCTAGCAACCCTGCGAATGTCACATCCAGCATTATCACACTGTTTTATAACCACTGGCATGTTTGTTGATCTTCTCCATGCTACTGTGGGGCCTGGATTATGATATGGTCAGTGATCTATGGGCCTAGTACAGTGCCTGACACAGAGGAACTATTCAATATGGGCTTGCTGAATGAATATATTTGTTTCTCAGCTATGTAAAAAGTCATTCAGAGCAAAGGGAGGTTTAGATGGAATTGGGGTAGAGGATGGAGAGGGCTCACACCTGTGTCTCTGAGGGGAAAAGGAAGACAGTAGGATATGTGCCAGAAGAGGCTTTGTAACCAGGGGCCTCATGTGGGCACCAGGTGCCCCAAAGGGCAATAGAAGGAACAAAGGAGCAGCAAACAAGAACAGAAAAAACCCAAGCTTACCTACTTCACAGTTCTGTCCAGCATCATTTCTGAGGACAAGGCCAAGTAATTCAAGGCCAGGGAGTTTTATTTCCTAGGTTTCCAGGGAATCCAGAGACCTTCAGTCTGTAGCAAACATAGAATTAGGCTGAGGAAACTAGACGCCACTTCTATGCTTTGGAGGGATGACAGCTAAGTTGCTAGAGGGCTGCAAGCCCTCCCCACACTGAAGACTTCTGGGGAGGGCAATACGCCACCTCCTCAACCAGCCTATCTCACAGTTGGTTCTTACTGGAAGCTAACTTAGGTTTCAAGGGGAATTTTGGACCTAATTTGAAAAACACCTTTTGTAGAGATGGAAAACAACTTATCAAAATGTTCAGTAAATCCTCCATATTTACAGAGAATGTTTTCTTTTTTTAAAGATTTTATTTTATTTATTTGACACAGAAAGAGAGAGGGAACACAGCAGGGGGATTGGGAGAGGGAGAAGCAGGCTTCCCGCAGAGCAGGGAGCTGGACACGGGGCTCTATCCCAGGGCCCTGGGATCATGACCTGAGCCGAAGGCAGATGCTTAATGACTGAGCCACCCAGGTGCTCCTGCAGAGGATGTTTTCTTAAGTTCTTATAATAGAGAAGACCTCTGACAACTCACCCTATCCGTTAATAGCAGCTAACTACAGTAACTGATTGTACAGTCAAATATTACATTTCACATGGGCAAGAAAAATCTCACATAATCCTCACATGATGGCATGAGTTAGGTAGCATTATTATTTTTTAAAATTTATTTATTTATTTTAGAGAGAGGAAGAGAGAGAGCAAGTATGAGCAGGAGGGGCCAAAAGAGAAGGAGAGAGAATCTCAAGCAGACACCACGCTGAGTGTGGAGCTTGATGCAAGGCTCGATCCCATGACCTCAGACCACAATCTGAGCCAAAACCAAGAATCAGCTGAGCCACCCAGGTGCCCTGAGTTAGGTAGTATTACTAACTTAATTTTGTGGATGAGAAAACTCAGTCTCAGAGAGGATGAGTCACTTGTACCATTTGCCGGATGAATACAAGATGACTTTCCCCTCATTCTTACCACCTCTAATGTTAATAAAGGCAAAATCATTGATTAGGGATAAGCCTGGGACTAGCTCTGGGAATTTAATTATTTGAAATGATGATTTCTGAATCCCAAACCCAAATAATCTCTTGTGTAATAAAAATTTCCTTCCATAAAGACAGGGGATTCATAGGTGATTTTTTTCCAAATTTTAGCAGCCTCTCCAGGCATGGTCTATTCAGAAATTGAACTGAAATGTTCACTTTTTACGTGTGGGCGAGAGGTATTTTAAGAGTGGTTTTCTTTGGAAATGCATATTGAAATCACCATGACATACTACTTAACACACACTAGGATGACTATAATTAAAAAAAAAAAAAGATAATCCAACATGCTGGTGAGGACGTGGCACAAAGGGAACCCTCATATATTGCCGGTGGCACCTTAAGTGGTGCAGCCACTTTGAAGAACAGTTTGGGCAATGCTCAAACATTTATGTATGGAGTTACCATTATGACCTATCAGGTTTTTTTCTTTCCAAATCTATATAATTGTATGTTTTTGTTATGTTAGTCACCATATAGTCATCATTAGTTTTTGATGCAGTGTTCCATGATTCATTGTTTGCATATAACATGCAGTGCTCCATGAAATCCACACCCTCCTCCATATTTCTAAGTATAGTGAAGAGAATTTTAAATGACTGTGTACACAAAAAGTTCATCACAGAATTATTCGTAATGGCTGAAGGGTGGAAAACCACCAAAATGTCCACCAGCAAATGAACAGATAAACAAAATGTGGCATAACCCTATAACAGAATATTTTTCAGCTATAAAAAGCAATGAGGTACTGATGCATGCTACAATAAATGAGTAAACTTTGAAGATACTATGTTAAATGAAAGAAGAAATGAATGTCACAAAAGATTGCATATTGTATGTTTCCATTTTTATGAAATGTTCAGAACAAGCAAATCTATGTGGGTGGAAATAGATTAGTGCCTGTCCAGGAGTGGGGGTGGGGGATGGGGAAAATGGCAGGAGACTACTAAAGGGTGTGCAGTTTCTTTTCAGGGTGATGAAAATGTTCAAATATGGCTTCAAAAATCAAAAATTCAAAAATCTACAGCTCTGTGGATACACTAGAAGCCTCTGAATTGTACAGCTCAAATGGGAGAATTTATGGTGAGTCAATAAAGCCATTTTTAAAAAAGGTGTTTCTTCACCTTCACTCCTAACAAAACTTATTAACATTAGGTCATCTGATAGGTTACATGGCGTTAATACCAGAGTCTAGTTGTTATTGTTTTACTCAGTACAACTCACATCAGTTTGTTAGGCATGAATCAAAACAGTAAAGACAATTCTCAGTGAGGGGCAGAAAAATTTTCTGTTTGGTTTGGATTGCAGAAACATCAGCCCTTTTCCCAGTAACACAGAGGGCTGCTCTATTACATGGTATTGTTATCAAAAACTCACACAGAGGACAAAGTTGGGAAATGTTCTATCTTCCATCTTCCTGTTCATGAGACAGCCCCATGCCTGAAATTCTAAAGCTTAGAAGGTTTAAAGCATTTTTCCTTGACCCAATGGCAGCAAAGTAATAAGTAATGGCAAGAACTGATTTTGAGAAGGAAACTTCATCTCCAGGGAACCAGATCATAGAACTGGCCTGACAACTCCCTTACCCCTCAACATACATCCAAGATACTTCCCAAAGAATGGGAAGACTGTTCTCATGACTTTATCGACCCAATGACATCCTCTTAAATACCAAGTCCTCTTCTGTTCATAAGAATACAAGCCATTCTGAGTGTCAAAAAGATATGGGAAATATGTTTATACTCACACTTGTATGTAACCCAGGTTCAATCAGTGGAGTCTCAAGGGAGAAAATGTCTCAGTCCAGAGATGATTCGCAATTACATTTTATGTCACAGCTGGATCACTCAGTGGTCTCCAACTCAACAGCTGACACCGTGGGAGGCATACTGAAATGAACAATGGGAACAGTTATCCAGCTCCAGGTGGTCAGAATGGAAAGAAGTATGCTAAGAAATAAATATTCATTGCATTTTGAACGTGTGCAGAATATTCCAGACTTTCCAGAGTGATGAGTCAGATGCTAGGGAGTTGGGCACTAGTCTGATAAGAACCGGGAGATGTTAGGGTATTCTGAGTGGTGGCATGCTTTTGAGCTTTAGGGTCTCTGGAGGTCAAAACAATAGCTCTTTATTAACAAAATGTACTGAGAATTGCTATTTTTTTTCAGAATGTGGATTAAATGTCTCACTAAATGAGCATCGTGAATGCTTAATTTGGTGCCATAACTTTCCATGTTTATAGACCAATCCTCCTTCATCCTTGGTTTACTGAACACTAATTTGAGAAATACTTAATTGGAGAAGTATTTGGAAGGTAAATTCATCAGGACTGTTGACTGTTTAGGCATAGGATGAGAGAGAAATCAGGAGTCCCAGAGAGTCATCTATTTTTAGCAGAGCGACTGCCATGTGCAAAGAAGTTTAAGTTAATTTCACAAGAAGATAGACTAGTGCCAGTGGGTGGAGATTCTGTGGGAAAGGACAAGGATTTATCATTTGTGAAATGCTGTTTCCATGCTGGTCTCCAAGCTGGTACACTACGTACCAATTTTCCACTTCATGTAATGAAGATATTTCTGTAAATATATTTGTTTGAAAATAAAAGATGGTACCTGAGGAGGGCAAAAGCACCTCACAGTGAGAGGGTTCAAGGGAAGGCTTGACTGCCCCTAGGGCTGAAGTAGAACAATCTTCTCAAAATTTAAAGTGCTGGGAGTCACCTGGAGCTCATATTAAAACGTGCCTGTAGATTCACTAGATTGGGCTGAGGCCTGAGATTCTGTATTTCTCTCGCTTTTTTTAATTAAGATTTTTTTTATTTATATATTTTACAGAGATAGATCACAAGTAGGCAGAGAGAAGGGCAGAGAGAGGGGGGGGGGGAAGCAGGCTCCCTGCTGAGCAGAGAGCCCGATGCGGGACTCGATCCCAGGACCCTAAGACCATAACCTGAGCCGAAGGCAGCGGCTTAACCCACTGAGACACCCAGGTGCCCCTATTTCTCTCTTTTTAAAATATTTTATTTATGAGCGAGGAGTCAAGATGGCGGAGAAGTAGCAGGCTGAGACTACTTCAGCTAGCCGGAGATCAGCTAGATAGCTTATCTAAAGATTGCAAACACCTGAAAATCCATCGGCAGATCAAGAGAAGAACAGCAATTCTGGAAACAGAAAAACAACCACTTTCTGAAAGGTAGGACCGGCGGAGAAGTGAATCCAAAGAGACGGGAAGATAGACCCCGGGGGGAGGGGCCGGCTCCCGGCAAGCGGCGGAGCAACGGAGCACAAAATTGGGACTTTTAAAAGTCTGTTCCGCTGAGGGACATCGCTCCAGAGGCTAAACCGGGGCAAAGCCCACGCGGGGTCAGCGTGGCCTCAGGTCCCGCAGGGTCACAGAAGGATCAGGGGTGTCTGAGTGTCGCAGAGCTTGCGGGTATTGGAATGGGAAAGCTGGCTACAGACACAGAGCTGACAGTAAGCTGACAGCTCGGTGTAACCTTGAACTGGTCGCAGGCTCGGTGAGCTCGGAGCGCGGCCGGAGATCAGGCAGGCGGGAGTAACTGGACGCTGTTCTCTGAGGGCGCACTGAGGAGTGGGGCCCTGGGCTCTCGGCTCCTCCGGCCGGAGACCAGGAGGCCGCCATTTGTATTCCCGTCCTCTAGAACTCTACGGAAAGCGCACAGGGAACAAAAGCTCCTGAAAGCAAACCCAAGCGGATTACTCACCCCGGCCCCTGCTAAGGGCGGTGCAATTCCGCCTGGGGCAAAGACACTTGAGAATCACTACAACAGGCCCCTCCCCCAAGAAGATCAACAAGAAATCCAGCCAAGACCAAGTTCACCTACCAAGGAGTGCGGTTTCAATACCAAGGAGAGCAGCAGAATTCCAGAGGAGGAGAAAGCCAAGCACGGAACTCATGGCTTTTTCCCTGTGATTTTTTTTAGTCTTGCAGTTAATTTAATTTTTTTCTTTTTTCATTTTTCGTTTTTTTTCTCGCATTCTGGTAAAAATTTTTTTTTAACTTTTACCTTTTTCTTTTTTAACGTTTTTTAACCAGTTTATCTAATATATATATTTTTTCTTTTTTATATTTTTCTTATGTTTTGTTTTTTTTAATTCTTTTCTTTTTTTTCTTTTTTCTTTTTTTTTCTTTCTTCCTTTTTGAACCTCTTTTTATCCCCTTTCTCCCCCCTCACGATTTGGGATCTCTTCTAATTTTGTTAAAGCATATTTTCCTGGGGTTGGTGCCACCCTTTTAGTATTTTACTTGCTCCTTCATATACTCTTATCTGGACAAAATGACAAGAAGGAAAAATTCAACACACAAAAAAAAGAACAAGAGGCAGTACCGAAGGCTAGGGACCTAATCAATACAGACATTGGTAATATGTCAGATCTAGAGTTCAGAATGACAATTCTCAAGGTTCTAGCCGGGCTCGAAAAAGGCATGGAAGATATTAGAGAAACCCTCTCGAGAGATATAAAAACCCTTTCTGGAGAAATAAAAGAACTAAAATCTAACCAAGTTGAAATAAAAAAAGCTATTAATGAGGTGCAATCAAAAATGGAGGCTCTCACTGTTAGGATAAATGAGGCAGAAGAAAGAATTAGTGATATAGAAGACCAAATGACAGAGAATAAAGAAGCTGAGCAAAAGAGGGACAAACAGCTACTGGACCACGAGGGGAGAATTCGAGAGATAAGTGACACCATAAGACGAAACAACATTAGAATAATTGGGATTCCAGAAGAAGAAAGAAAGAGAGGTATACTGGAGAGAATTATTGGGGAGAATTTCCCCAATATGGCAAAGGGAACGAGCATCAAAATTCAGGAGGTTCAGAGAACGCCCCTCAAAATCAATAAGAATAGGCCCACACCCCGTCACCTAATAGTAAAATTTACAAGTCTCAGTGACAAAGAGAAAATCCTGAAAGCAGCCCGGGAAAAGAGGTCTGTAACATACAATGGTAAAAATATTAGATTGGCAGCTGACTTATCCACAGAGACCTGGCAGGCCAGAAAGAGCTGGCATGATATTTTCAGAGCACTAAACAAGAAAAACATGCAGCCAAGAATACTATATCCAGCTAGGCTATCATTGAAAATAGAAGGAGAGATTAAAAGCTTCCAGGACAAACAAAAACTGAAAGAATTTGAAAACACCAAACCAGCTCTACAGTAAATCTTGAAAGGGGTCCTCTAAGCAAAGAGAGAGCCTACAAGTAGTAGATCAGAAAGGAACAGAGACCATATACAGTAACAGTCACCTTACAGGCAATACAATGGCACTAAATTCATATCTCTCAATAGTTACCCTGAATGTTAGTGGGCTAAATGCCCCTGTCAAAAGACACAGGGTATCAGAATGGATAAAAAAACAAAACCCATCTATATGTTGCCTCCAAGAAACTCATTTTAAGCCCGAAGACACCTCCAGATTTAAAGTGAGGGGGTGGAGAAGAATTTGCCATGCTAATGGACATCAGAAGAAAGAAGGAGTGGCAATCCTTATATCAGATCAATTAGATTTTAAGCCAAAGAGTATAATAAGAGATGAGGAAGGACACTATATCATAGTCAAAGGGTCTGTCCAACAAGAAGATTTAACAATTTTAAATATCTATGCCCCCAACGTGGGAGCAGCCAACTATATAAACCAATTAATAACAAAATCAAAGAAACACATCAACAATAATACAATAATAGTAGGGGACTTTAACACTCCCCTCACTGAAATGGACAAATCATCCAAGCAAAAGATCAGCAAGGAAATAAAGGCCTTAAACGACACACTGGACCAGATGGACATCACAGATATATTCAGAACATTTCATCCCAAAGCAACAGAATACACATTCTTCTCTAGTGCACATGGAACATTCTCCAGAATAGATCACATCCTCGGTCCTAAATCAGGACTCAACCGGTATCAAAATATTGGGATCATTCCCTGCATATTTTCAGACCACAATGCTCTAAAGCTAGAACTCAACCACAAAAGGAAGTTTGGAAAGAACCCAAATACATGGAGACTAAACAGCATCCTTCTAAAGGATGAATGGGTCAACCGGGAAATTAAAGAAGAATTGAAAAAAATCATGGAAACAAATGATAATGAAAATACAACGGTTCAAAATCTGTGGGACACAACAAAGGCAGTCCTGAGAGGAAAATATATAGCAGTACAAGCCTTTCTCAAGAAACAAGAAAGGTCTCAGGTACACAACCTAACCCTACACCTAAAAGAGCTGGAGAAAGAACAAGAAAGAAACCCTAAGCCCAGCAGGAGAAGAGAAATCATAAAGATCAGAGCAGAAATCAATGAAATAGAAACCAAAAAAAAACAATAGAAAAAATCGACGAAACTAGGAGCTGGTTCTTTGAAAGAATTAATAAAATTGATAAACCCCTGGCCCGACTTATCAAAAAGAAAAGAGAAAGGACCCAAATAAATAAAATCATGAATGAAAGAGGAGAGATCACAACTAACACCAAAGAAATACAAACTATTATAAGAACATACTATGAGCAACTCTACGGCAATAAATTTGACAATCTGGAAGAAATGGATGCATTCCTAGAAACATATAAACTACCACAACTGAACCAGGAAGAAGTAGAAAGCCTGAACAGACCCATAACCAGTAAGGAGATTCAAACAGTCATTAAAAATCTCCAAACCAACAAAAGCCCAGGGCCAGATGGCTTCCCGGGGGAACTGTACCAAACATTTAAAGAAGAACTAATTCCTATTCTCCTGAAACTGTTCCAAAAAATAGAAATGGAAGGAAAACTTCCAAACTCATTTAATGAGGCCAGCATCACCTTGATCCCAAAACCAGACAAGGATCCCACCAAAAAAGAGAGCTATAGACCAATATCCTTGATGAACATAGATGCGAAAATACTCAACAAAATACTAGCCAATAGGATTCAACAGTACATTAAAAAGATTATTCACCACGACCAAGTGGGATTTATTCCAGGGCTGCAAGGTTGGTTCAACATCCGCAAATCAATCAATGTGATACAACACATCAATAAAAGAAAGAACAAGAACCATATGATACTCTCAATAGATGCTGAAAAAGCATTTGACAAAGTACAGCATCCCTTCCTGATCAAAACTCTTCAAAGTGTAGGGATAGAGGGCACATACCTCAATATCATCAAAGCCATCTATGAAAAACCCACCGCAAATATCATTCTCAATGGGGAAAAACTGAAAGCTTTTCCGCTAAGGTCAGGAACACAGCAGGGATGTCCATTATCACCACTGCTATTCAACATAGTACTAGAGGTCCTAGCCTCAGCAATCAGACAACAAAAGGAAATTAAAGGCATCCAAATCGGCAAAGAAGAAGTCAAATTATCACTCTTCGCAGATGATATGATACTATATGTGGAAAACCCAAAAGACTCCACTCCAAAACTGGTAGAACTTATACAGGAATTCAGTAAAGTGTCAGGATATAAAATCAATGCACAGAAATCAGTTGCATTTCTCTACACCAACAGCAAGACAGAAGAAAGAGAAATTAAGGAGTCAATCCCATTTACAATTGCACCCAAAACCATAAGATACCTAGGAATAAACCTAACCAAAGAGGCACAGAATCTATACTCAGGAAACTATAAAGTACTCATGAAAGAAATTGAGGAAGACACAAAGAAATGGGAAAATGTTCCATGCTCCTGGATTGGAAGAATAAATATTGTGAAAATGTCTATGCTACCTAAAGCAATCTACACATTTAATGCAATTCCTATCAAAGTACCATCCATCTTTTTCAAAGAAATGGAACAAATAATGCTAAAATTTATATGGAACCAGAAAAGACCTCGAATAGCCAAAGGGATATTGAAAAAGAAAGCCAACGTTGGTGGCATCACAATTCCGGACTTCAGGCTCTATTACAAAGCTGTTATCATCAAGACAGCATGGTACTGGCACAAAAACAGACACATAGATCAACGGAACAGAATAGGGAGCCCAGAAATAGACCCTCAACTCTACAGCCAACTAATCTTCGACAAAGCAGGAAAGAATGTCCAATGGAAAAAAGACAGCCTCTTCAATAAATGGTGCTGGGAAAATTGGACAGCCACATGCAGAAAAATGAAATTGGACCATTTCCTTACACCACACACAAAAATAGACTCAAAATGGATGAAGGACCTCAATGTGCAAATGGAATCCTTCAAAATCCTTGAGGAGAACACAGGCAACAACCTCTTCGACCTAAGCTGCAGCAACATCTTCCTAGGAACAACACCAAAGGCAGGGGAAACAAGGGCAAAAATGAACTATTGGGATTTCATCAAGATCAAAAGCTTATGCACAGCAAAGGAAACAGTTAACAAAACCAAAAGACAACTGACAGAATGGGAGAAGATATTTGCAAACGACATATCAGATAAAGGACTAGTGTCCAGAATCTATAAAGAACTTAGCAAACTCAACACCCAAAGAACAAATAATCCAATCAAGAAATGGGCAGAGGACATGAACAGACATTTCTGCAAAGAAGACATCTAGGTGGCCAACAGACACATGAAAAAGTTCTCCATATCACTCGGCATCAGGGAAATACAAATCAAAACCACAATGAGATATCACCTCACACCATTCAGAATGGCTAAAATCAACAAGTCAGGAAATGACAGATGCTGGTGAGGATGCAGAGAAAGGGGAACCCTCCTACACTGTTGGTGGGAACGCAAGCTGGTGCAGCCACTCTGGAAAACAGCATGGAGGTTCCTCGAAATGTTGAAAATAGAACTGCCCTATGACCCAGCAATTGCACTATTGGGCATTTACCCTAAAGATACAAACGTAGTGATCCAAAGGGGCACATGCACCCGAATGTTTATAGCAGCAATGTCCACAATAGCCAAACTATGGAAAGAACCTAGATGTCCATCAACAGATGAATGGATCAAGAAGATGTGGTATATATACACAATGGAATACTATGCAGCCATCAAAAGAAATAAAATCTTGCCATTTGCAACAACATGGATGGAACTAGAGCGTATCATGCTTAGTGAAATAAGTCAAGCGGAGAAAGACAACTATCATATGATCTCCCTGATATGAAGAAGTGGTGATGCAACATGGGGGCTTAAGTGGGTAGGAGAAGAATCAATGAAACAAGATGGGATTGGGAGGGAGACAAACCATAAGTGACTCCTAATCTCACAAAACAAACTGAGGGCTGCTGGGGGGAGGGGGTTTGGGAGAAGGGGGTGGGATTATGGACATTGGGGAGGGTATGTGCTTTGGTGAGTGCTGTGAAGTGTGTAAACCTGGTGATTCACAGACCTGTACCCCTGGGGATAAAAAAAAATGTATATAAAAAATAAAAAATTAAAATAAATATATTTTATTTGATAGAGAGAGAGTCAGCATGAGAGAGCATGAGCCGGGGGGAAAGGCAGAAGGAGAGGGAGAAGCAGACTCTCCATGCAGCACAGAGCCTGACATGGGGCTGGATCCCAGGACCCTGGGATCATGACCTGAGCTGAATGCAGATGCTTAACTGACTTATTGGACACTAGGCTGCCTGAGAATCTTCATTTTTCTAAGAAACTCCTAAGTGATGCTGCAGCTGCTGGTTCACCGGCCACACGTTTTGTAGCAAGGACGGCAAATAAGTTTCAACCCATCAGCAAATTAAAAACAGATATAAAATAGAACATAAGGGGGAATGTATCTGAATTCCTTGCCCACAGTAAGTACTGTTTTATGGTAACTCTCAGGTCCAGTTAGGCCCCAGTTGGTATATACAGCATCAGAATGTATGTTATGCATCTTTTTTCTATTCTGGGTCACAGGCCAAAACTCTGGAAAGCTTGGATTGTGGTGGACACCTGTACTAACAGATTGAATTAGGCAACCACTTAGGCTCCTTCCTACTTTCAAATTCTGATTCTGTGCAATCTTACATCTCTTGTTCAAGTATCTTGTTCTAGCATTTACAGAATACTCAAACAGGTTTGAGCATCATCTTGTTGGGAAGCCAAGATGCTGACCACAGCAAGGCAAGTGTAAAGGGGTGTCATTTCCCTGTGGATAGTGTTATGATGACAAAGCCCAGAGAGTCCCTTCTTCCCGAAGGATATTTCGTTCTTCTTTCTGTTGTTGTTTTGACATGGGGTCATTTGTTTAATTACTCAGGGTTGTTAACATCAATTTATGAATTATAGGTAAAACCATTTGAAAGTAAAATAAGAACCCAGAAGAGTTCACGTCATTTCCAAAGCTACCTTATTTGCAAGGTCATAACTGAGACTCTAAATAAATCTAGTTTGTTATTTTTTAACTGAACAAAGATTGCATTTGAAATTCAATCAAGATATAGTGTCACTTTTGTTACTGCTCTAATTTACAATCTGTACCAAAAATATCTCAGTTTAAAAGATTATATGCTTCCCAAGGGTACTAGTGTGTTGAGGAACACACACACACACACACACACACACACACACACAAATACGGTTTGTAAATTTAGGGTTGGAGCTGAGCAACTAAGGGCAAGCAAAAGCAGCTGAAAATGTAAAGAATGTTTTAATGAGGTATTTCAGTTTGGAGTTTTACTACTCCAGTATTCAGAAGGCTAAGTTTGTGGTCTGAGAAGTAGTCACTCATATATGACTTCTCTTGTTAGCATTAGAATCAAAGAAGTGAGATTCTACCACTCCATTTCATGTAACTTCTCTAATAAGCCCCTGGCACTATGTGAATTACATTAATTATAAAACTAGTAGATACCATGTTTTAAAAACCGTATAAAAATCCATTCTTTCTGTGTTTTATAGTTGTTTTCATGCATTGCAAGGTAATTTTTCATTTAAGAACATGAGCTGCTATTTCAAATAACCTGTTAGGCAAAATCAACACAATATTTACTTTTTTAGTTAACAAATGACTAAGTCCAAGTCCAGTGCAAGTGATGCCTATCAATGCTAGAAATATCTAATTTGATCTTAAGGCATTTCAATACAACTTGAATGTTTTGATGCAGAAAATGCCATGTGGAATGTTAGTTATTGAAGATCAAAATGAATCAATTTTGGGAAGAAATGCCATTGACAACATTCAAATGGAACTCAAAAACAAACTTCTTTTGATTCCTTCTCACTCAACTCTGTGCTAAGCTTTGCCTACTAAGCCCAGACTCAGTGGTGTGCCAGGTATAGTAGAAAACTCAGAATAAACAAAAAGTGATTCCTGCCTTGAAATCCCTTTCATCTGACTTTTCTGGATTGCTAGAATTTCAGAGATGAAAGGCCAAATGGATATATGCTCTATTCAATTAATCACATCTGCCTTTAGCTAGCAGTGGATCCAGTCTCTTCTTATTCCCAATTACATCATTCTTTGGCATACCTCCAATTTGGCTAAAAATCGAATTACAGTCCATGTTCTAAGGTACCAACAATTAGCAAGCTAATATACTGTCTCCTATTTACATTTCAAAAACTCAAGCTAATTATTTACATGTCACCTTGATTATAGGTAAGAACCCTTTTTAGAAAAAAAAATGGGACTTGCAGAGTATGCTTGAATTTCACAAGTTCCACATTTCATATCAGTGAGCTAAACTGAGTCAATATTTTCATACTAGAACATAAAACACTGTCTCATTTCAACATGTTGCATTAGAAATATTTAGAGTTGGCCTCTGGATGGAAAAGTACTTCAGGGACATCCTAATTGTCTTACCCTACGTCAGGCAGTGGTTAGTCTTTGGGGATGGTATATGTTCTCATTTTGTAGTTGTTGTATTTACCTTTGAATGATCCAGTATTTTTGAAGGTTTTATTTATTTAAGTCATCTCTCTACCCATTGTGGGGCTTAAATTCATGACTCCAAGATCAAGAGTTGCATGCTCTACTGACTGAGTCAGCCAAACACCCCTGATCCAGTATTTTGAATTTCATTTGTTATTTTGAGTTCCAAAAAGAAATGGAGGCACTGAATAAATTTAAAATTTAGATCTTCATCACCAATAGTATTTCTTCCTTCAGTGTATTCCTAAAGATGATTTGGTGATTACAGGTAGACTCAGTCTAGTGCCAAGAAGCATGCTTATCAATGAAACTAAACCTTCAATTGACTTGGATATACAAAAATAAAGTTAGAATCAACTAGATCTGAATTACCATGTTCAAAGTCTAAGACTCCATGATCACTAACCGAAGAAATGCCACACCTTTTTAAACTAATTCATGCTAGACTTGTTGCTGAATAATGATGACGTATCTATCCATTCCAAATACTGTGTATTCTCTAACAATCTTTCAGTGGCCTCATACGAAGATGTAAAATTGCTAGAAGTGTTAGGTACTGGAAGAGACCAGTGGTGAAGATATTTATGGCAGTGAAGCCTTTTAAACAATGGATTCATAGACATATAAGTAAAAGGCTGCCTGAAAATCTACATAAAGGAATATTTTTAAACTAAAAACACTCAAAGCTATGAAACACAAAACCCATATTGAACTTCTCACTGCCAAGACTCAATCGTTTTATGTAATTGTTAGATAAATCCTGCAATACACCACCTATTTATGTAGGTGGCTGCCAAATACATAGCAAATACATCGCTTTTTATTCTGTTTTTTCTATTTTCTCACCGTCATCTTGGTGAATTGGAACTACACATGTACCATATGTGTAAAAATAATGATTCTTATCCTCTCCAAATTTCATTTCTGAGATTTTTTTCAATTTAAGTTATATACAAGATGGAGAGGAAGCAACACAGACCTTTTTGTTATTTTCAGACTTTCCAAGTCATAATTGGAGAAACGCCACTTTATCATCCCTCCCAAATAAAGGCCAATAGGAAAAATAAAGTGATTTCTGTTTATCACTACAATTTTCCAATTCCATAGAAGAAGCTTTTTTTTTTCCCCCAGGTATGGGGCACTCACATACCTACACCACACACACGCGCGCACACGCTTAATCCTTGTTTGGGACGTCCAAATAGTAAAACAGTCAAGTATGGCTGAACAAAATGTTCACAATTAAATGCCCTACCTAGATACAGATTACTAAGCCAGTATGAACTTAGCTGTGGTGAACTAATCTTTCAGAGAAACACAAGAGTAAAAGATTCATCAGGGGGAGTCATGTCATGCCAAACCATCAAGTTTCACCTATTTTTTTAAAGATTTTATTTATTTATTTGACAGACAGAGATCACAGTAGGCAGAGAGAGAGAGGAGGAAGCAGGCTCCCTGCTGAGCAGAGATCCCGATGTGGGGCTCGATCCCAAGACCCTGAGATCGTGACCTGAGCCAAAGGCAGTGGCCTAACCCACTGAGCCACCCAGGCACCCAAGTTTCACCTATTTTTAACCTTAAAATAACACCAGATATAACACCACTCAAATGTGTCCAAAGGCCCACTTGTTGAATCTGCTTATGATTTTGTCTTTTGCTACAGATGAAGAAACTGAGGCACAGAGACGATTAACCAGGTCCCAGGGCCTGAGCAGTGCGGAGGGCTGACTTGGGAGTCCATGCTATTTCCCGCAGGATGGTGGAAACGGCAAGAACTCAGGAACTGAAGGTGGAGGAGGGAGACTAAGACATCGTGTAAAACACTACAGTTTAGACAGTTGTAGAATGTATGTTAATGTCTGCTGCGGAGCTAGGGAGATAGTCGTGGGATTATTATATTTTTAGAGGCCAGAATGTTCCCTGAAGCACAAGGTGGGTATGAGGGAGGGAATAAGAGGCCAAACTGAACCTGGCCAGACCTCTGTGTGTTGAAATAGTATCCTGTAATGTGAAGTAAATACAACAGAAAATACAAAGACCTTGATCATCCTTGCCCTCTTATCTGAAATGAGTTCATTACTGGTTATCATATACACAAATTAATTCATATCCCTAACTTTTTCTGGATCATGAAGGTTATTCCACACTTACTACGCTTCTGCAGAGATCTGGCAACACAAAGAAAGTTTTATGTTATTTTCCATTAGGAGATAATTACAAACTTTGTAGATTCCTCTCCGTTTATAATTTGTATTCTTTTAAAAGTTAACCTTAGCCTTGTACATGTTGTTTTGTTTAGTGTCCTTGTGCCTGGTTTTAATCTTAAATAAAGGGATAAGAAATACTACTTTTTTTTTTTTTTTCCTTCAGCTGGGGAAAAAGAAAACCTGAAAAGCCACTTCAACAAACCCAAATACTGCAGCAGTTTCATCCCACTTCACCAACCTCTCCCACTTGTTAGGAGCTTCGATTGGAGCTAACAAGGTTATCAGATTGTATGTCTATTGTCCTGTTATGACTTCCTTGGCCGGCTTCCTGTGGTAAACAGCACTGATGTGATGCTTTGTTCAGGCGGCAGCCGCAAGAGGGAGTGGGAGGGGGAAGGACTCCAGAGGGGGACAGGGAGGGAGAGCTGTCAAGGCCTTCCCAGAGGTGGAGCTAGAGCTACCCACAGCAGGACAGTCCGTTCTCATCAGTGCCTCAACATGCTGACCTTAGGACCAGGTCCTCCTTGGGAGGCCTGGGAAATGCGGCAGAGTGAAACTGTGTGCTTTGTTCTTTGGAAGTGAATACAGACAGCAGTTAACAGAAGAAATTGAATGAAAGAGGGTCAGGAAGAAGTAAGTGGAAACAACACCGAGTCTGGTCAAGGTAAAAGGAGCTCAGCACTGACCTATTTTCTTTCTTTCTTTTTCTTCTTCTTTTTTTTTTTTAAATTTATTTATTTTTTTTCATCAATTCTCAGTTCACATAATCACTTGCCAAACTGCTCTGGCTAAATCCTCCAAGGGGTGAAGGTGATTGCATTTAGCGAAGGAGTTTAAATAAAACATTGTATGAAACCTTATCTAATCAGCTAATGAATAATAGAAAAGCATATTTGTTCCTATCTCCCCAAGGTTCTTTGGTGTCCTATTGTGTCCCTATTGCCTTTGACAAAAATGAGGATGTTACAGTATGAATAAAAGAGTGGATTGAGTAGAAACTGAGGGCTTTAGATTCCTCTTTATGCCTCAATATAAGTTTCAGCGAACAATGCTAAATGACATTTGTCGTGTACATGATGTATCAGTTTTCAACTGCTGCTATAATGAATTACCACCAATAGTGGTTTAAATCAACACAGATGTATTCTCTTCCAGGTCTGGAGGTCACAAGTCTGAAACGGGTGTCAGTGGACCAAAATCAAGGTCTTGGCAGGGATACATTCCTTCTGGAGGCCCCCAGAAGTAAATCGAGTTTCTTGCCTTTTCCACATTGTACAGATCACCTACCTTCCTTAACTGGTGGTAATCTTCCAGCTTTAACGCCAATAATGACCAGACAGTTCTTTCTCATGGTGTCACCTCTCTGTTTCTGACTCTTCTGCCTCCCACTTCTGCAAGAGGCCCTTGTGACGACCTTGGGTCTACCCAGATAGTCTGGGATAATCTCTCTATCCTAAAGTCAGATGAATGGAAACCTTACTTCCACCTGTGACGGTACTTATCTCTTGCCACGTATCCTAACATATTCACAGGTCCTAGGGATCAAAATAAAAACATCTTTGAGAGGCCAGTATTCTGCCTACCACACACAGTACCAACAGAAGTAATGAGCACTACCGGGCACTTTGTGTAAGATAAATGCGACGGAATAAATTTTCCAGAGGAGACGTGAACAAGCCAAGTCAGGCAATTTTCACATGCCCATGTATTACATCAGGCATTCTCACATTGTTCCCTGTTTTGTCCTTCATTTTCAATCCTCATAAGATGCAGTTTCTCGCACAATTACTGGGGCTGTTGTTATGCCCAGCCAGGTTTTCTCAAGTTACATAGCTACTAGTAAGGAAGAAGCCATTTGCAGAGATCAGTTTTCAAATAGATATATAAAGCCGGAGTGCTAGGATTCAGGCCCGTGTTCTGATCCCGGCCAGCGCAGATGTGCCCTCATGAGACGGATGTGTCTGTTTAGCACTAGAATGGTAATGTTTGCAGAAGTCTGTGCTGCTTTAATCTTTACTCAAAATATCTAAGGAGGAAGCAGCCATTGTCCAAATGTAGTGTTCTTTCTAGGACATACTGTCTAACTAAAGGTTTGGTTGCCCAACCAATGGGTTTGGCAAGCAGTCTTAAATTCTTTTACTCCATATTTCTCAATTATTGAATTGTTGGTGCAAAATTTCATCTCACTTAAAGATTCAACTCCAATGCAACATCTTGATGCTCGTTTTTGAGACAGCTCATTACATGTGTCTGTGAAGTCTTCTGAGACAGATTTATGCTGACAACTTTGAGGGAGAAGCGTTTTACCTGGATGCCTAAGAAACCATGTTGATTCTTACACTATGTCCCTTAAATTTATCTTCTATACTAAGTGACTTAGCAAAACACAATTTGGTAGCAGGATATACACCTGCAGGATCTCGTCCATGCTAGAAATTTCTCTACAAACTTATTTCCCACCACTTCCCACTTCATGCTTCCTGAATTCATACCAGACTTCCTATGATTCTCTACACAAACCATGTCATGTCAAGACTCAAAACTTTTCGTTTTGTTTCCCTGTTTGGAACACATTCCCCAGTTTCTTTACTTAGCTCAACCCCAAACATATATCAAGAATTTACTTAGGTATGGCTTCTTCTAAAATTTCCCCTAACCCTATACTTAACCCATCCTGGGTGGTGACTCCCCTCACCTTTTTTAGTGTTCATCTCCTTAAAAAAAAAAAAAGATATTACTTATTTATCTTAGAGAGAAAGAGAGCATGAGTGGGAGGGACAGAACTAGACAGAGAATCTTAAGCAGACTCGCTGGTGGGTCTGGAGTCCGATTTGGGGTTTGATCCCAGGAACCTGAGATCATGACCCGGGCTGAAACCAAGAGTCAGATGCTTAACTGATTGAGCCACCCAGGTTCCCCAGTGTTCATCCCCTTCTTGATGTCACAAATGGTGTCTCAATCTCTTGCTTTCCTATCAGCTGGGGAGGAAGTTTAAAAGAAGAGAGTCAAGACTCAGGGATAATTTAGCAGAGTAAACACTGTACCCTTGACCGAGCAAAATTAAATAAAAGTAAGCTTCTGCCATCGGATCAGCCACGAGTATCCAGTCTGGTTTTCAGTCTCTAAAGAACCACTGAGATGAAGCATGATCAGAAAGGTCACAAATCCAATCTCCATATTTCCAGGAGGTACTACTTCTTTTCGATTGTTATGCACCTTTGTTAGCACTAACCTGTATCTTTCAGCTTTCAAGTGGGTTCTACTATATTAGAATTAGATCAGTAAATTCATCCTCACAGTTACTTAAAAACTGGGTCATAACTTCTTCTCTCAGCTTTATTTTTTTTAAGTTGGCAATACTAGTTGTTTAAGTCTATCTAAAATTTTCCCTTTAATTTATAGAATACAGGCTTGCTGACAAGATATAAGTGAAAGTAGTTTCTAAATTCTTCCTTCTAAACTCACCTCTTTTAGTAAATGGCATGTTTGACTGGAGAAAATCCTTGGAACATCTCTCTGGTCTCTGGTTTTCTCCACAGCCATTAATATTCACATTATAATGAGACTCCCTTTACATGGTCACCAGACTATGGGCTCAATTAGATGAAAACTGAAGGCTGGGACTTAGTGGAATGTGGACAAGCCATACCTAATTGGTGATCATTATTCTTATCTTCATTAAAATTCTCTCATTTTGGCTTAACAGACACCCCATACTTTCTGAAGGTAACTGAGAATTTCTCTCTCATGGCCATAGAGAACATACCAGCTTCCCAGAAGAACTGATGTACTAGAAAGAACACTTACTCATTTCTGCAAGTATGCACCAACCCTGTTGGTTGACTGTGGGGCAACATGGAAGCCAGGACCTTCCTTTCTCCTGCCTTGTCAGCCAATTAGTTAGAGGAAGAGCCAAAAAGCAAGTGTGAGCGCATGTGTGTGTGCGCACATACACATGTGTGAATTCTTCTGGTTTACCAAGGCACAACCTGACATAAAAAAAAAAAAAATCAGAGATCTATAACCAGCACCATAACCCAAATAATAGTTTTTAGTTATCTAAGAAATAGGACATAAAAAACAAAAACTGATCTATGAAAACTGATTTATGTTAGGGGTGATATACAGAAAAATGTTATGTGTTGAAAGAAGTAAAAAAGTGTGTGAAGTTGAAACTACTTTTATGAAATTGAATTTGTACAACTCTCCATCAAGCTTAGATATGTGTGGGAATGAAGGTTGTAAGAAATCTCTTCTATTATTAAAAAGTATAATTCATGTTTTTTTCTCATTCAAACATGCCTTGTCTTTGCTGCAACTGTATGAGTAATTTTATAGTCTTGCAACACACTCATGAGTGATGGGAACATTTCGCCTAAATCCAAAATAAAAGCTTTTCTTTAGTAGAAGTATTAAACCCTGCTGGACAGCTGAATGTTACAAAGCTCTTTTTTAGCCCCTGGCAGTGAAATAGAAGATCTGTAGAAGGATTGAGATCTTCACTGTGGACCTAAGAGATGTCTCTTTTATTCAAGCCTGGGGGTCAACTTCAGTCATCTTGGGTGATCTTAAAAACTTTTTCCCACTTCACAGAATGGACTATGGGGAACAGGATGAAGCAAGGAATTTTGGACACCAAGAGCTAGCTTTATGTAATAAGATTAGAGCCTTTTAAGTAAAAAGGTCAATAGGCCACATTCCAGTTACTTCAGTGAAAACCAACCATAATAAAATAAAGTCTAGTTTTTCTGATATTCTGTCAACTAGAAATTCCTATTAATGCTTTCTCCCACACAGATCATTGAAAACTGATATTCTCACTAGTGACCCTGAGGCTCTGAAATATTTGAAAGCTTTCCTAAATTAAACATGTTTCCTACAATGTAAGGATTCAGTATTTGTATATACTGCAAAATGATCACCATAGTTATTCCAGTTAAAATTAAATGCTTTTAAAACTGAGGATCCAAGTGTGCCACAGAAGTACAGTACCTTCAGTTCCACAGATTATTTGACTAATGAGAAGTATAATTTTTAAATTGTACACATATTTAATGTAGCAGTTCCTTTCAGCATTTGATACAGATTTTCTGAGCAGCTACAATATACAAGAAAATGTAGTAGCCTGTGTAAAAACTACAAAAGGAGTAAGATAAGGCCCTCAGGCCTTCACAACCTGATGGGGCAGAAAGGTATATTCACAGGCAAGTTTTAGGAAAATATTTTTAAGCAAATGTCTTTTGCTTAATGTGTAAAGCACTACCACACAATCTCGCAAATGAACTGTGAGAAACATTTTAATTTTTCTATTTTTACAAAAGATTTTAGTTGTGAAAGAGAAGGCAAGGGAGCAGGGGGTAGAAGAAGAGAGAGAGGGACAAGCAAAGTCTGCACTGAGCTTAGAGCCCAATGTGGAGCTCAGTCCCACAACCCTGAGGTCATGACCTGAGCCAATACCAAGAGTCAGACACTTAAAAGACTGAGCCACCCAGGTGCCCTGATGAGGAACATTTTCAAATATCAGTGGTCAGTATACACAGTGATAATGACATTGCAATAACTTTATATGAAGAATTCTGTCTCACCTACCCCAGTGGTTCAGTTTTACCCTGACTTATAGGCTAATAAAACACTAGGATTTATAATTTAACATGTGATACTTGATAACTGTTAATTTCCCAAAAGGAGGTACCAGATGCTTTAACAAGGGGATACCTGTGGCAAATCGTATCCAATTTATTTCCAGGGCTGATTTCCTGAATAGTTGTCTACATAGGTATTCTCTCTCTCTGGGAACCACTGAACCCTCCCAAAGCTGTAGACTGCATAAAAGAGGCCAAAATTCCCAGCTAGAGGAAGGACCATCTTCACCCAATGGCACCCAATACCTGTGTGCACCTTTAAGAATGTTACTATAAGCACATTCAAGGTGTATGTCTCACTGAACTCCATATACAAAGCATCTGACATACCATACTTCCCTTAGCTGCATTTCTTAAGAGTTCTTGATATTGCTATACCTTAGAGGAATGATAAGAAATGGATAAATGTTTGAATAGATAAGAAAAATTTTAATACCTGAACTATGTTGACTCTTTAATTTTAGCTTTTAATTAAAATGTCCTCAATTTATTAGCAGTTACTTTTCTCTCCTACAAAAATCCTTATTGACTCTCTGGAATTTCTTGGTAGTCTGGTTCATGGAAAGAAGGTTCCTGCTTTATAGCCAATGGTTGTGGTGTTATACAGTCTACCATGATTTTTCCTTAGGCATCTACTGACCATCAGGAGGGAGATCACATCTAAGATATTTTTGCTCTGATATCATGTTCATCCACAGCCTGATTATTCTCTGTTGGCCTCTGGATGCATTCTCTGTCCTTTTCTGACCTTCTTTATGCTCTCAGGAGTACAAACACTTTGAATGAAACCTCCTGGGCTCCTTTATGAATGGCTTCAGGTTGGGTTTGGCCAATGGGCATCATCATCAGATCAGAGGGGGGAGAACAAAGAGAACAAGGTCAGGGGGCTTCTCGGTTTCAGCCTTGTTTCAGGTATGGGTCTGGCAGTAGCTGTTTCTGTCCACACCTGCTGGCAGCATCTCTTCCTTGATTCTGGTTCTCATTAGTGTCTGCTTCTTCCCTTTCCCCTTCAGCCTCAGAAGTAGTAATGGCTTTCCACCCCTGCTAGACTCTGGGTGCCTCAGCATGCCTCATTTTCCCCTCAGCTCTCTATTAAGATCTCTTAGTTTTGAACCATGTGGGGGTTAACCATATTTCCTAATGGGAAACTCATTGATCCCCAGGAACAAAATAATAGTCTTTTAAAAGAATATAGTTTCTAAAACAGAGAAGAAAACTTTACCACAACTACCTAGCATTCAAGTGCAAGTTATTGTGAGAAGTAAGATTTATCACGGATCTCTAGGAGACTTCTTCGGGAGCCAAAAACAATCATACTTGCTCTCTTGTAGTTTTGTTACAGACTTTGGTCTAATCTTGCTGCATCTAGCTTCCCCGGGCCCTTAAATCCACACTGATGCCAAAGACAAGTGAATTAGACACAAAGGTAATTGCATTATTCGTCTGTTCAGAACTTTTCAAAGGCTGCCCATCATTCTCAATACTGACAAGATCCTTCAGGACCTGCTTGTTGCCTACAAACACAGCATTATCTTCAAACAGTTTCACTGCCTGGAGTTTTTTGAAGCATTCCATACCTTCCAATGCTTCCACACCTGGAGTGTTCACCTCATTTGTCTGCCCGCCTTATTCTCTGAAATGTTTGCCTTGACTTCTCAAAACAGATTGAATGGTTTCTTTTCTTGTACTTCTACAGTTTGTGGTAGAGTCCTCCATTATAAAATTTATTTTAGGTTCCCAAAACTGTTCCTTCATTTATCTGTCCTTCCCCAAGAATTAAGGTTCTTGGGGGACTCTGCATCTCTCATTTCCATGTCAAGTGATGTGTGGTACATCATCAAAATCTGATCCATCAGTGCTTTTCACTCTTGATTGCACATTAGAATCAGTTATGGAGAATCCCTTCTAAAAATCCTAATGCCCTGACACCTGGGTGGCTCAGTCGGTTAAGGGTCTGACTCTCAATTTCTGCTCAGGTCATGATCTTGGGGTCCTGAGATAGAGTCCCATGTCCAGCTCCACACTCAATGGTTCTGGGATTTGGGCAAAAGTACTAATCTGGAGAGCAAAACGTTCTAACAGTAACAACAAAATTTCACCCATGTTTAGACCACAGATAACTGCAAATATCACTTTCCTCTGATCTGAGAAAGAGGGGAGACACAGGAAGTGGTGCTATGGGAGGTAGGTTGCTGTGCTTTCATGGGATCAGGGTGGCTGGTCTTTGTACCATGCTCTAGGGCCTGGGGAGAGTTGCTGCCCAATTTCTGGAGGAGGGGTATGGTCTGGTTCACAGAGCCCAGTCTTTGGATACAGGATACAGTTGCAGCATACAGGGCCACCATTTGCTTTCTTAAATCTGCCTGCATTTGTAGTGCTATGGTGTCTTAGCTTCTTTTTTGATTGGGATCAGTTTAGAGGTTATGGTGATAGTATCAAGGATGTATTTAGTGAAACAACTTCTCTGATTTCTGTTCATGGATTGTTTAGTTTGGAGAGAGGCCGAGACAAATCCAATCCTTTCTTTATTTTTTCTTTTTTTTTTTTTACGATTTTATTTATTTCAGAGAGAGGCAAAATGAAAGAGAGAGAAAGGATGAGAGCTCATGAGCAGAGGGAAAGGCAGAGGGAGAAGCAGGCTCCAGGCTGAGCAGAGAGCCCGATGCTGGGCTCAATCCCAGGACCCTGAGATCATGACCTGAGCCGAAGGCAGTCTCTTAACCCACTGGGCCCCCAGGTGCCCCAAATCCTTTTTTTTGTTATATATCATGAAATAATGGTCCCAAAAAAGGGAGCCAACATCCTGAGGTGACCCACTACACTTGTGGCAGTACTCAGGGGGTTGAAGTGCTACATGAGGCTGTCTCAATACCACCAGTGTTCTTCCCAAGCAGGAAGTGACCCAACTGGGGGCTCACATGCCCCTTGTGATGCTGTGTTGCATTCACAGGTGATGTGTGACCATATACTCTGTCACTCGGGGACCTGTGTAAGGAAGGAAGACCTCCACTGAGGCTTCATCTCTTCCTTCCGTGAGGCAGGGATTTACTTAACAATAACCCCTTGTCAGCTTTCAATGTTATAATCTGTAAGTGTATAACCTTCCAAGGAGACCATTTTAGAGCTAAAACAAAAAGTCAAACTGAGGCCTCAGGCCACTGGTGAGAGCACATGTGAGCACTTCCCTTCCACAGGTGTGGGCTGTGTATGCCCTGGTCTGTGGATGGAGGAGCAAACAAAATGAACTACAAAGCTATGAAATCTTAACCTCAAGTTAAGTATTTAAAGATTCCACAAGCTGAGCCAGACAACCTACTGCAGAATGAAGGTCTACACACTTCCACTGAACAAATTGATTTTTCTCTATCATTAAGAGACACGTAGAGAATGCCTACTACTGTACTTAGAGTAGATCAGATATGCAATAATAGTAGCTACTCCTAATATTTTACAATTAATCAGTTGCTTTCTGAAGAGTTACAATAGTGTAAGTGAACTGGTTTCTCTAATAAGCTCCAACTTGTCAATATAATGACTTATAGGCATTCACAGTAGAATCCAGAAAATCAGTGGAGGGGGGCAGCTGAATGACAGGACATAACAAAAAAAAGTTATAGTAAAGGACTTTGCCAGGAGGTGCATACAAAGTACTTAAAGTTCCAAGACAAAAGGTCAACTAGACTCTCTTGGGGATCAAAAATCAAAGGATGGACCTGGGACCACATCAAAGAAAACAGATTTTTCTGGGAGCTCTGAGTTGAACATGTTGGTTGAGCACTTGCTCTTCCTCTAGAATCTTAGGTAATCACAGTTGCATTTTTTCCTAAACAAATCAGTATTTTTTTTCTCCTCCTCCCTGTGCTTGTTATCATTCTCAAAGGTTTTGAATGCTTTATGAGTAAGAGGATATGTTGCCCCAAATAAAACAAGCAGGTGAAACCTGAAATGAACTTTATTGTGCAACTGGCCAACTAAAGAAAATGCAAACCCTGCCGCCCCCCCCGCCAGACATTTCCCATGTTCTGTTCACATTTTAAGACTCACTTTAATCTCAAAATCACATATACATACATGTATTTCCTTTGTGTTGATTTCACTAAAATGCATGGTTTGTCAAACGAAGATGGTAAACCATTATTTACCCCATTTCCTGTAACACAAAGGAATGCTTTTTAACAGAAATTCATCAACCTCCTCCACCACAATTTTTTCTCATAAAATACAGGCATCAAAACAATCCTGGATAGTTAAAGATGGCGGAGAAGTAGCAGGCTGAGACTACTTCAGGTAGCAGGAGATCAGCTACATAGCTTATCTAAAGATTGCAAACACTTACAAATCCAATCACAGATCGAAGAGAAGAAGAACAGCAATTCTAGAAGCAGAAAATCAGCCACTTTCTGAAAGGTAGGACTGGCGGAGAAGTGAATCCAAAGAGACGGGAAGATAGACACCGGGGGGAGGGGCCGGCTCCTGGCAAGTGGCGGAGCAACAGAGCACAAAATCGGGACTTTGAAAAGTCTGTTCCACTGAGGGACATCACTCCAGAGGCTAAACCAGGGTGAAGCCCACGCGGGGTCAGCGTGGCCTCAGGTCCCGCAGGGTCACAGAAAGATTGGGGGTGTCTGAGCGTCACAGAGCTTACAAGTATTAGAATGGGGAAGCCGGCTACAGAGATAGAGCCGAGGAGTGAGCTCTCAGCTCGGGGTTACCTTGAACCAGTCGCAGGCTCGGTGAGCTCGGAACGTGGCCGGAGACCAGGGAGATGGAAGTAATTGGGCGCGGTTCTCTCAGGGCGCACTGAGAAGTGGGGCCCTGGGTTCTCCGCTCCTCCGGGCCGGAGACCGGGAGGCCACCATTTTCATTCCCGTCCTCCGGAACTCTACGGAAAGTGCACAGGGAACAAAAGCTCCGAAAAGAGAACCCGAGCGGATAACTCAGCCCGGCCCCTGGTAAGGGTGGTGCAATTCTGCCTGGGGCAAAGACACTTGAGAATCACTACGACAGGCCCCTCCCCCAGAAGATCAGCAAGAAATCCATCCAGGACCAAGTTTACCTACCAATGAGTGCAGTTTCAATACCAAGGAGAGCAGCAGAATTCCAGAGGAGGAGAAAGCAGAGCACGGAACTCATGGCTTTCTTCCCATGATTCTTTAGTCTTACAGTTAATTTAATTTTTTTTCTTTTTCAATTTTTTTCTCTTCTTCTGCGAAATTTTTTTAACTTTTACGCTTTTCTTTTTTAAGGTTTTTTAACTAGTTTATCTAATATATATATTTTTTCTTTTTTATACTTTTTCTTTATTTGTTTTCTTTTTTTAATTGTTTCTTTTCTTTGCTTTTTTTTTCCTTTATGAACCTCTTTTTATCCCCTTTCTCCCCCCTCACGATTTGGGATCTCCTCTGATTTGGTTAAAGCATATTTTCCTGGGGTTGGTGCCACCCTTTTAGTATTTTACTTGCTCCTTCATATACTCTTATCTGGACAAAATGACAAGGCGGAAAAATTCACCACAAAAAAAAGAACAAGAGGCAGTACCGAAGGCTAGGGACCTAATCAATACAAACATTGGTAATATGTCAGATCTAGAGCTCAGAATGACAATTCTCAAGGTTCTAGCCGGGCTCGAAAAAGGCACGGAAGATATTAGAGAAACCCTCTCAGAAGATATAAAATCCCTTTCTGGATAAATAGAATTAAAATCTAACCAAGTTGAAATCAAAAAAGCTATTAATGAGGTGCAATCAAAAATGGAGGCTCTCACTGCTAGGATAAATGAGACAGAAAAAGAATTAGCGATAGAGAAGATGAAATGAGAGCAAATAAAAAAGCTGAGCAAAGGAGGGACAAACAGCTACTGGGCCATAAGGGGAGAATTCGAGAGATAAGTGACACCATAATCTGAAAAAACATTAGAATAATTGGGATTCCAGAAGAAGAAGAAAGAGAGAGGGGAGCAGAAGGTATACTGGAGAGAATAATTGGAGAGAATTTCCCCAATATGGCAAAGGGAACAAGCATCAAAATCCAGGAGGTGCAGAGAAACCCCTCAAAATCAATAAGAATAGGCCCACACCCCATCACCTAATAGTAAAATTTACAAGTCTTAGTGACAAAGAGAAAATCCTGAAAGCAGCCCGGGAAAAGAAGTCTGTAACATACAATGGTAAAAATATTAGATTGGCAGCTGACTTATCCACAGAGACCTGGCAGGCCAGAAAGAGCTGGCATGATATATTCAGAGCACTAAACGAGAAAAACATTCAGCCAAGAATACTATATCCAGCTAGGCTATCATTGAAAATAGAAGGAGAGATGAAAAGCTTCCAGGACAAACAAAAACTGAAAGAATTTGCAAACACCAAACCAGCTCTACAGGAAATCTTGAAAGGGGTCCTCTAAGCAAAGAGAGAGCCTACAAGTGGTAGATCAGAAAGGAACAGAGACAATATACAGTAACAGTCACCTTACAGGCAATACAATGACACTAAATTCATATCTCTCAATAGTTACCCTGAATGTTAAAGGCCTAAATGCCCCTGTCAAAAGACACAGGGTATCAGAATGGATAAAAAAACAAAACCCATCTATATGTTGCCTCCAAGAAACTCATTTTAAGCCCGAAGACACCTCCAGATTTAAAGTGAGGGGGTGGAAAAGAATTTACCATGCTAATGGACATCAGAAGAAAGCAGGAGTGGCAATCCTTATATCAGATCAATTAGATTTTAAGCCAAAGACTATAATAAGAGATTAAGAAGGACACTATATTATACTCAAAGGATGTGTCCAATAAGAAGATCTAACAATTTCAAATATCTATGCCCCCAACATGGGAGCAGCCAACTATATAAACCAATTAATAACAAAATCAAAGAAACACATCAACAATAATACAATAATAGTAGGGGACTTTAACACTCCCCTCACTGAAATGGACAGATCATCCAAGCAAAAGATCAACAAGGAAATAAAGGCCTTAAATGACACACTGGACCAGATGGACATCATAGATATATTCAGAATATTCCATCCCAAAGCAACAGAATACACATTCTTCTCTAGTGCACATGGAACATTCTCCAGAATAGATCACATCCTCAGTCCTAAATCAGGTCTCAGCTGGTATCAAAATATTGGGATCATTCCCTGCATATTTTCAGACCACAATGCTCTGAAACTAGAACTCAATCACAAGAGGAAATTTGGAAAGAACCCAAATACATGGGGACTAAACACTATCCTTCTAAAGAATGAATGGATCAACCAGGAAATTAAAGAAGAATTGAAAAAATTCATGGAAACAAATGATAATGAAAACACAACAGTTCAAAATCTATGGGACACAACAAAGGCAGTCCTGAGAGGTAAATATATAGTAGTACAAGCCTTTCTCAAGAAACAAGAAAGGTCTCAGGTACACAACCTAACACTATACCTAAAGGAGCTGGAGAAAGAACAAGAAAGAAACCCTAAGCCCAGCAGGAGAAGAGAAATCATAAAGATCAGAGCAGAAATCAATGAAATAGAAACCAAAAAAAAAAAAAAAAAAAAAAACATATAACAAATCAACAAAACTAGGAGCTGGTTCTTTGAAAGAATTAATAAGATAGATAAACCCTGGCCCGACTTATCAAAAAGAAAAGAGAAAGGACCCAAATAAATAAAATCATGAATGAAAAAGGAGAGATCACAACTAACACCAAAGAAATACAGACAATTATAAAAACATACTATGAGCAACTCTACGACAACAAATTTGACAATCTGGAAGAAATGGATGCATTCCTAGAAACATAAACTACCACTACTGAACCAGGAAGAAATAGAAAGCCTGAACAGAACCATAGCCAGTAAGGAGATTGAAACAGTCATCAAAAATCTCCAAACAAACAAAAGCCCAGGGCCAGATGGCTTCCCGGGGGAACTGTACCAAACATTTAAAGAAGAACTAATTCCTATTCTCCTGAAACTGTTCCAAAAAATAGAAATGGAAGGAAAACTTCCAAACTCATTTTATGAGGCCAGCATCAGCTTGATCTCAAAACCAGACAAGGATCCCATCCAAAAAAAGAACTACAGACCAATATCCTTGATGAACACAGATGCAAAAATTCTCACCAAAATTCTAGCCAATAGGATTCAACAATACATTAAAGGGATTATTCACCACGACCAAGTGGGATTTATTCCAGGGCTGCAAGGTTGGTTCAACATCTGCAAATCAATCAATTTTGATACAACACATCAATAAAAGAAAGAACAAGAACCATATGATACTCTCAATAGATGCTGAAAAAGCATTTGACAAAGTACAGCATCCCTTCCTGATCAAAACTCTTCAAAGTGTAGGGATAGAGGGCACATACCTCAATATTATCAAAGCCATTTATGAAAAACCCACTGCAAATATCATTCTCAATGGGGAAAAACTGAAAGCTTTTCCGCTAAGGTCAGGAACACAGCAGGGATGTCCATTATCACCACTGCTATTCAACATAGTACTAGAGGTCCTAGCCTCAGCAATCAGACAACAAAAGGAAATTAAAGGCATCCAAATCGGCAAAGAAGAAGTCAAACTATCATTCTTCGCAGATGATATGATACTATATATGGAAAACCCAAAAGACTCCACTCAAAAACTGCTAGAACTTGTACAGGAATTCAGTAAAGTGTCAGGATATAAAATCAATGCACAGAAATCAGTTGCATTCCTCTACACCAACAACAAGACAAAAGAAAGAGAAATTAAGGAGTCAATCCCATTTACAATTTCACCCCAAACCATAAGATACCTAGGAATAAACCTAACCAAAGAGTCAAAGAATCTATACTCAGGAAACTATAAAGTACTCATGAAAGAAATTGAGGAAGACACAAAGAAATGGAAAATGTTCCATGCTCCTGGATTGGAAGAATAAATATTGTGAAAATGTCTATGCTACCTAAAGCAATCTACACATTTAATGCAATTCCTATCAAAGTACCATCCATCTTTTTCAAGGAAATGGAACAAATAATCCTAACATTTATATGGAACCAGAAAAGACCTCGAATAGCCAAAGGAATATTGAAAAAGAAAGCCAAAGTTGTTGGCATCACAATTCTGGACTTCAAGCTCTATTATAAAGCTGTCATCATCAAGACAGCATGGTACTGGCACAAAAACAGACACATAGATCAACGGAACAGAATAGAGAGCCCAGAAATAGACCCTCAACTCTATGGTCAACTAATCTTTGACAAAGCAGGAAAGAATATCCAAAGGAAAAAAGACAGCCTCTTCAATAAATGGTGCTGGGAAAATTGGACAGCCACATGCAGAAAAATGAAATTGGACCATTTCCTTACACCACACACGAAAATAGACACAAAATGGATGAAGGACCTCAATGTGAGAAAGGAATCCATCAAAATCCTTGAGGAGAACACAGGCAACAACCTCTTCGACCTCAGCCGCAGCTACATCTTCCTAGGAACATCACCAATGACAAGGGAAGCAAGGGCAAAAATGAACTATTGGGATTTCATCAAGATCAAAAGCTTTTGCACAGCAAAGGAAACAGTTAACAAAACCAAAAGACAACTGACAGAATGGGAGAAGATATTTGCAAACAACATATCAATAAAGGGCTAGTGTCCAAAATCTATAAAGAACTTAGCAAACTCAACACCCAAAACACAAATAATCCAATCAAGAAATGGGCACAGGACATGAACAGACATTTCTGCAAAGAAGACATCCAGATGGCCAACAGACACATGAAAAAGTGCTCCATATCACTTGGCATCAGGGAAATACAAATCAAAACCACAATGAGATATCCCCTCACACCAGTCAGAATGGCTAAAATTAATAAGCCAGGAAATGACCCATGCTGGCAAGGATGTGGAGAAAGGGGAACCCTCCTACACTGTTGGTGGGAATGCAAACTGGTGCAACCACTCTGGAAAACAGCATGGAGGTTCCTCAAAATGTTGAAAATAGAACTACCCTATGACCCAGCAATTGCACTACTGGGTATTTACCCTAAAGATACAAACGTAGTGATCTGAAGGGGCACATGCACGTGAATGTTTATAGCAGCAATGTCCACAATAGCCAAACTATGGAAAGAACCTAGATGTCCAACAACAGATGAATGGATCAAGAAGATGTGGTATATATACACAATGGAATACTGTGCAGCCATCAAAGAAATTAAATCCTCGCCATTTGCGATGATGTGAATGGAACTAGAGGGTGTCATGCTTAGCGAAATAAGTCAATTGGAGAAAGACAACTATTGTATGATCTCCCTGATATGAGGAAGTGGAGATGCAACATGGGGGGTTAAAGGATTAGGAGAAGAATCAATGAAACAAGATGGGATTGGGGAGGAGACAAACCATAAGTGACCCTTAATCTCACAAAACAAACTGAGGGTTGCTGGGGGGTGGGGGGTTGGGAGAAGGGGGGTGAGGTTATGGACATTGGGGAGGGTATGTGCTATGGTGAGTGCTGTGAAATGTGTAAACCTGGCGATTCACACACCTGTACCCCAGGGGATAAAAATATGTTTATAAAAAATAAAAAATTTTTTAAAAATCCTGAACATATTTATGCTACTACTAGTAGTCAGTACTCATAGTGCTTCAAACATTCACAACTTGTGACAGTATTCCTTACACCTATTACTTTAGACAATTTCAACTGAAGCTTTTTCACGAAGCAAGCTGGATAAAGCATGCCTACTTTTCCTTCTTGAGATTTTTTTTAACTTTTCAGAAATACATGCGTTTTTATAGCATCTGACTCTTTTCCCTAGGCTTTCTTCCTGTAAACCTGAACTCTGTTTGGAGTACTCCAGGGTTTATGTTTAAGTGACAACACCTTAACAAGAGGAAAGAAAATTGTGCTACATTTTTCCTCCCATAAACTTAAAACATAATGGTGTATAGATATTAAATATATTCTTACAAACATCCAGGTGATGTTTACCGGCATGAATTCTTTTACTTAATGTGTGAGTATTTTACATAATACTATTTAATCAAGATATTAATGTGAACAGAAGACTGTTGATTTAAGACAAGTTTAAGATCCACTAAAATTAATTGTTCTCTGTCCTTCTGGTGGCTATAGAGACTTTGTGTTTTCTTTGGACATTACTAGACATCTTAGGCTTTTGAATTACAACTTTAATACTGTATGAATTTTGCCATTTTGATAACACTGGTATGCCCTCTGCATCCACTGGAATTATTAATTCCATTCATATTAATTTTGGTTACAAATCTAACAGATGGAGGCAGGATATTTAAGTCCACATTTTATTTTTAGGCTATGTATTCTGTTTTTATAATTTGTCTGTGGAGACCACCATCTTCTGCAGCCCAACTCCAAGAGTACAATTTTTAAAAAATAAGTTGAACCAAGAATTTTGATTACTGTAACTCGCTTTAAAAGTGGCTGGATTTCAAGGGTGGAAACTTACTATGCAGTCCTTTTACCGTATTCAGAATATTTTCATAGCAATGGTTTTGAAGGAAACAATGCATATGTATGGGTGTTCATTAAAGCACACAATAGCTACAAAGGGCCAGAAAATCCTGAGAGGTCACTGCATGAGAAAGATACTTTTTTTTTTTTTTAACAGAGCAAAGCAGCTGAGAGTAGGTCTCTTTTGTTAGATGTATACCAACTTAGCTGATTATGTGTGATAGTAGGGACAAGCAGGGCAATTAGAGAAATCATAATTATTGAGGCCTTTCTTTCCAAAATTTACATTAAACTGTCAAGAAGGAAAAGTCTGGTTTTTGTTCCTACATCTGTTCACATTCTGAATTCAGGAATCAGTGATATGAACTATGAAGAACGAATAAGTGAGTAAGAATCAGTCCCAGATCTTAAGTTGTTTACAGTTTACAAGGAAAGATAAAGCATGATTATGCCGTCAATATATCCTGTGACTAGCCTACTTACAAAGTAAGGTTACATTTCTTTTAAACCTGTAATAACTGCCTTGCATTCATTAACTTCTGTGACAGTGTTAGGCTTTGAGTAAATGGCAAAATGTTTGTAATTCAGTTATTACCTATTTATCCGATATTATAACTGGCCATGTATTACTAGATTTTCTCCGTCAGGATGAATTGACTTTAAAGATCTATGTTCCTTCTAATATATTACAGTGTTTAATCTTCTTGAGTAAAGCAATGGTAGTGAAATATTTAAGGGAAAGTCTCTTAATTTAAAAAGAATCAGATAGGGGTGCCTGGGTGGCTCCATCTACCTTAAGGGTCTGCCTTCAGCTCAGATCATGATTCCAAGGTCCTGGGACCAAGCCCTGCATCAGATTCCCTGTTCAGCGGAGAGCCTGCTTCACCCTTTCCCTCTCCTTCTGCTTCTCCCCCACAATTTATATTCTCACTCACTCTGTTCTTTCTTTCAGTCAAAAAAATGAAAAAATCTTCAAAAAGAATCAGTCCAAGATATGGAAACAACTTAAATGGCCACCAATGGATAAAATGGATGGAAAAAAAAAAGATGTGGTATCTATACACAAATGGAATATTACTCAGCCATCAGAAAGGAAGATATCTTGCCATTTGTGACAGCCTAGATGGACACTGAGCCCATTATGCTAAATGAGATAAGTCAGAAAAAAACAAATACCACATGAGATCACTTACACATGAAATCTAAAAACTCAAACTTGTAAAAGAGTAAAACGGTAGTTACCCTGGGAATAGAGTAAATAAGCTACAGAGATCTAATGTACACTATAATGAATATAGACAACAATATTATACTATAATTATATAATGTTATTAGTATGGCTACAAGAACAATCATATTATAATACATAAATGTATCAAAGTAACACACACACCTTAAATTTAGTGTTATATGTCAAACATACTCAGTAAAAATGTAAAATAATCAGAAGTTACTCACATGCAGCTGAAAAACCGAGAAAACAAACTCTTAGTATATCATCTATTCACTAAAACCTGACAAGACAAAGGCTATTTATTATCTTTTCAGTGTCTGAAAATACAATTTCAATTATATTATAAATTATCTCTACTGTTTTAGAATTTTTCCAAACATTGCTCCTTTGTTTTTACATTTTCCTGTGTTATAGTTAATACTTTATTCTATTTAAGGTGGCTTATTTGTGAACAGTCTATGTGATCTTAATTGAATTTTGAACCCAGTTTTATTTATTTTTTTAAAGACTTTATTTATTTGAGACAGAGAGAGAGAGAGAGCATGTGCACAAGCAGGGGGAGGAGCAGAGAGAGAGGAAGAAGCAGACACCCCCCTGAACCGAAGACAGATGCTTAACCAACTGAGCCATCAATGTGCCTCTTAAGTCTAGTTATTTTTATTTTTAATTTTTTTTTGAGTCTAGTTTGGAAAAACCAAAGGTTTAGGTGATAAAATAAAGCTCCATGACATTTGACTGTACTTTCAGAATTTCATTAACACAAGGAAGACAAAACAAACTATAAATAAGCAGAAAAATATCAGTTAAAATGGGGGGAAACACCAAGGGAAGTTCTTTTTACCTAGACAAACCTCAATATGCAACTATGAAAAAATGCACCCAATTCTTGTCTTTTAGCTTTTTATTCCATTGATTCTATTTTCAAACTCTACACTATTCACAGTTTTCACTATTCACAGTTTTCACAGTATTCACTATTTCAACAAAGTATTTCTTTTTACCAGCTTTACTAAGATGCAATTGACATATAGCCTTGTGTACGTTTAGGGTAGACAACGTGTAGATTTGCTACACTTATATATTGCAAAGTGATTACTACCATGGCATTAGCTAACACTTCCAACATGTCCCATAATTACTATTTCTTTTATTTGTGGTAAGAACGTGTAAGATTTATTCTCTTCACAAGTTTCAAGTATGTAATAAAGGATTATTAGCTACAAAATATTTCTTGAGAAGTGTAATGACATAAAGTAAACCCCAAATTCTAATCTTATACTGTTCATTATTTATCATAAGGTGCCATGCAAATTGGCATTCTTATAATCATGAATTACAAAAGTAGGGTATTTACTAATATTGAATTTTCAATGATAAGGTTTTCTGCAGTAAGCAAAACATTCATTTGTTTCATTTGGTTTTCAACACATTCAGATAAACTACAACATAACTGGATGTTAATATTCTAGTACAAAATATGCATATGGTGGATAATTTCCCCATTCTTCAAGGGTTAGATTGGATTACCACAGGGAAATAACAAAAATTAGCTTTAATAGACTAAACTTTAAATGGACAGTTACACAAGTAAATAAACCAATGAATTAATTGTAATGCTTAGTTTAGCATCTTAACTATTTCAGGTACATAGTAAATATTTGCGAAATTGAAAAGAGTACTATCACTTTATTTATTTTTTAAGATTTTATTTATTTGTTTGACAGAGAGAGAGAAAGCATAAGCAGAGGTAGTGGCAAGCAGAGGGAGAGGGAGAAGCAGGCTCCCTGAAGAGCAGGAAGCCCAAAGTGGGACTCAATACCAGGACCCTGAGATCATGACCTGAGTAAACCCTCTGATGAATTCAATATGAACTTGATATAACTGGCAAGGTCCAGAAATAATTTTTTAGTAGAATCTAAGTAAATAAGGTCAAGGTTTAAGGATACCTGAAGATTCACTAAACTGAAAGTAAATAAACTAAAAAAAAAATTTTTTTTAAGTAGTCTCTAACCCAACGTGGGGCATGAACTCAAAACCCCAAGGTCAAGAGTTGCATGGTCTACCAACCAGGCCAGCAAGATGCCCTGAAAGTAAATATATTTCAGAGCTCCCAAGAAGTACTTAACCTCCAAGAACTTGAAGAATTTCAGAAGAAGGAGGAATTCACCACCAACAAATATTAGTACCTGATTTGTGGGAGAGGGTTTGCAAATGGTTGAACACTACCATGATTTCAGATACTGGCATTTTCTTGGATCAGATTTATTATATGTAAATTAGCTCAAATGTTTCTGAAGTATACACTGTTAAACAGAGAGATCATCTGCTGTCAATATATTTGGTTTTAATATTTAATATATCTCCTCCAATTTATATTTACCTTAATTTACTATTAATTTGGATTATTTGGCAAAGACTAATGAACTCTCAGTACATTTTTTCCCACTTTCAATCAGCACAGTGTATAAATTTGGCAAGTAGCTGATTCTTAGACATGTTAGGTGGCACACCTACCTTCCCACTGTAATGATGGGTTCTATAAGGAATATACCAGATTCCTGGCTACAACTTCTCATTCTTAACATGAGGGCAGAACATCCTGCTTCTCTCCTGTGAGTCTATATGTGGTCATTAATGACAAAAAGGCAAAAAGACTGTCCAGTTCTATCTTTTATCCCTCTTATATCCTCTTTGCCTAGATTTACACCTGTGGGGGTGTACTCCTGCGGGGCTGTCCGGATAAATGAAAGATGTCCTCTCTTTTGAGCACCACTTGGATGACTACCCAGATTCTGGCTCTGACTGTCAGTAATGAGCACATGGGACAAATGAGTGGTTTAACGCAGGCATCAATAAAGATATCTGACTTGTACTACTATGCTACTTTAAAAGCAGAATAAATGGTACCTGAGCCAAAGGAAAGTACAGCAAAAAGCTCCTTAAAAAGTGGGGGGGCATGCCTGGCTGGCTCAGTGGGTTAAAGCCTCTGCCTTCGGCTCAGGTCATGATCCCAGGGTCCTGGAATCGAGCCCCGCATTGGGCTCTCAGCTCAGTGGGGAGCCTGCTTCCTCCTCACTCTGGCTGCTTCTCTGCCTACTTGTGATCTCCATCTGTCAAATAAATAAATAAAATCTTAAAAAAAAATAAAATAAAATTGTAACAGATTCATTCAAGCAAATATTGTTCTTTTGGGAAAAGAACAAGTTTGAGGTTAATATGACATTATCTGTGAAATACTGAAAAACCTGTTGGCCTTGAAAGGTATATCAACATGCTGCCAGCTTTGGGTTACCTTAGTAACTAATAGACTAAGGCCTTGCAAGTATTTAGTGACCAAGGAAAATGGAAAGCCATTTAGATGTTCTATATGAACCTGAATTTTTTTTCATTGCATTAAGCTGGTTTGTGTTCTTTCCTTTTCTCATTTCTGAGCTTTCAGAACAGGTAAACGAAAACTGGTCTGAAATTAATTTAGTTAGAGAGAAAGAACAAAACTGGGGTAAGGAAAACCAAGGCAAATAATTGTGCTTCAGATATAAATGGTAGTTTGTATGAAATCCTGACCTTTACATTAGCATTAAAATCAAGACTAAGTAACACAGAAGAGGTACCATGTAATGCTTGAGGTCATTCTTGGTGACACTTTTGGATTTAAATAAATTCTTTCATTTAAAGAAGATGAGAGCATTTTTCAGTGGTATCTTGGCATATTTGAATACTTCAAATGCCAGTTTAGTGATTATCTTGTATTAATCATTAGGGTGAATAGAACATTTAAAATTGTGAATGCCTGGGATTTTATCCAGTCCAATCCCTCCTTTTGCTAGCCAGGCAATATAAAGGCTCAGAGAGTTTCCCAAGCTAGTGAGCAAAGGTAAGCACCTCACTATTCCATGTCTGTTGTTTTTCCCTGTGCTTTTCTGCCTTTCCAGCACCATCAGAAAGCATATTAGAGCTGGCCACTGACTTATGCCTATCAGGGGACTGAGCTTTTTTTTTTCTTTTTTGGGGTCTCATTATTATAGAACACTTGCTCTCTAAGCATGGTCCCAACAAAAAAAGGAGAAGCTAGCCTTTAAAAAAAAAAACTTAGTAAAGTATAACATACATACCATAAAATTCATTTAAGTGTGCAGTTTAACAGTTTTTACTATATTGACAGAGTTGAGCAACCATCACTACAATCTAATTTTAGATTATTTCCATTTTTCTCTAAAGAATCCCTTTATATTAATAGCCATGCCCCTTTCTCATCCTTCACCCCAAGGAAACACTAATGTATTTTCTGTTTATATAGATTTGCCTATTCAGGGCTTTCCATATAAATAGTATCATACAGTATGTGGTCTCTTCTGGTTTTTTTTTAAAGTAGGCTCCAAGCCCAGTGTGGAGCCCAACATGGGGCTCAAACACAGGACCCTGAGATCAAGACCTAAGCTGTGAACAAGAGTCCAATGTTTAACCGACTAAGCCAACCAGGGGCCCCAATATGTGAATTTTTTTTTTTTTTCAGATAGAGTACAAGCAGGGGTTGGAGGATATGGGGAAGGGAATAGGGGAGAGGGAGAGAATCTTAACCAGGCTCCATGCCCAGCATAGAGACCCTCATGAGGCTTGATCCCACAACCCTGAGATCCTGGCCTAAGCTGAAGCCAAGAGTCTACCACTTAACAGACTGAAGCACCCAGTTGTCCCAATATGTGGTCTTTTCTGATAGGCTTCTTTCACTTAGCATGCTACAGCAGGCAGGCAGCAATGTTTTATTCCTTTCTGTTGCTAAATAATAGTTCATTGTATGGCTGGACCACAATTTGCTCATCAGTAGATGGGCATTTGGACTGTTTCCACTTTTTGTTATGAATAATACTGCCATGAACATGTACATACTAGTCTTCGTGTGGGCAGGTTTTCATGTCTCTTGTGTAGATTCCTATGAGTGGGATTGCTGAGGGCCTGCCACTCTTTATCAACATGGCTGCACCATTTCACATGTCCGCCAGCAATATAGAAGGGTTTGGATTTCTTCACATTTTTTTATTACAGCTCTCCCAGCAGATACGAAGTGAAGTCTCATTGCGGTTTTGATTTGCATCTTCCTGATGATTCAGAATGTTGAGCAGCATTTCTTCTACTTACTGGCCATCTGTCTATCTCTTTTGGGGTATCATCTATTCTTATTGAATATTTTAGAGTCCTTTAAGTCTTCTGGGTACAAGTCCCTTTTAGGCATATGGTCTGCAAATATTTTTCCCAGTTTATAGGTTGTCTTTTCATCCTCTTGATGGTGTCTTCTGAGATGCAAAGAATTTATGCAGGGAATTACAGACCTTTAAATATAACAGACTGATCATGGCAACTCGATTTCCAAGGAAATATTGTGTATTGGTTATATATTGCTTCTTAACAAATGATCTCAAACTTGGCAGATTAAAGCAGCACAAATTTATTGTCTCATAGTTTGCACAGGTCAGGAATTTGGCACATTTTTGCTGGGGCCCTCTGCTGAGGGTCTCAGAAGGCTGAAACCAAGACATTGGCCAATTATGCCCACACATGGAAGCCTGGCTGAAAGTTTCCCTTTGAAGTTTCCTCAGGTTGTTGGAAAAATCCATTTCCTTAAGAATATATGTCTGAGAGGGGCGCCTGAGCAGCTCAGTTGTTAAGTGTCTGCCTTCAGCTCAGGTCATGATCCCAGAGTCCTGGAATTGAGTCCCTCATCAGGCTCCTTGCTCCAGTGGGGAGTCTCCCTCTGCCCCTGCCCTTGCTTGTGCGTTCTCTCTCGTGCTAACAAATAAATAAAATCTTTTTAAAAAAGAATATATGATGGAGATCTCTGTTTTCTTGCTTTCTGTCAGCTGGGGACAGTTCCCAGCTCCTACAGCTCACTCAGGTTCTTATTGTATCACCTTCCCCACAGGCCACTTCATAACACGACTATTAACTCCACTGAGGGCCGAATTACAATCTCTCTCACCTTTATTATTTTTTTAAAGATTTTATTTATTTATGTGACAGAGAGAAACACAATGAGAGAGGGAACACAAGCAGGGGGGATGGGAGAGGGAGAAGCAGGCTTCCTACAGAGCAGGGAGCCCGATGCAGAGCTTGATTCCAGGACTCTGGGATCATGACCTGAACCGAAGGCAGACGCTTAACAACTGAGCCACCCAGGTGGCCCCGTCTCTTGCCTTTAAATCTCTAGGACTTCAGGAAGGACCAAATCTCCCTTGTAAGGACTCACCAGATTAGGCCAGACCCACCAGGGATAATCTCCCTTTTGATTAATTCAAAGTCAACTGAACCATGAGAGTTCAGTCTTCTAACTAGGGGACTCTCCTATTACAGTCACAGATTCCACCCATACCAAAGTATCATAAAGATGTATGTACCAATGGGTGGGAATCTTCGAGGCAATTTTAGGGTTCTGCCTACCACATCTTGAAAAGGTAACTTTTCTACTTTATTTCTATATGGAGAGATTTATATGGGCAACATTTTAGTTATCTCATTTGTGAATTTCACTTCTATTTGGAGATTTTAAAATAACATGGAGTTTTGTACCTAAATTATGTTATACTGGCCTGATTTTTCATTTTTGAGGAAAGGTTAAGGGTGAACAAGTAAATGAGAGACTGTCAAATCAGCCATGTTTCAAATAATTAGACCGTATGGAAACTACCAGGGTTAAGGGTATTGAAAGAGTAGTGTTCTCAGGAAAGGTTTTTATTTGAGAATCCATTTTAAAGGTAAAATACTTATTTTTCAAATGTTTGTGTTAAAAGTAAACTTCTCCCACTCCCTTAACCCCTTTCTCATGCCCACTAAGTAAGCAAGGAATAGTAAAGTACATGTATATGGTGTCAGAACAAATAGTTCAGAGAAAACTGGAAATTATTATTGGAAACTGGAAAGTGGAAATAATAATTTTGGAATAATGACTACTTCTATCATTGCTGCTCTTGATAGTACATTACTTTCCCTTCTATGCTCTGGGGTTTTGAACAACTATAGAAGATCCTGATAACCGACTCATCATGGCAAACTGAAAACCACTTTGCTATTTCCTGCTTAAAGCAATCTGATTGATAATGATATTTTGCGACTGAAATTTATTAAGAGAGTAGAACTTCAATATTTTCTTTGAAATGAAAATAGATAAATCTGTGTGGCAATGGAGAAGCTACTTAACAAGATGGCGGGGGAATCCTTCCATGATATTTACATCTATCAAATCACCACGATGTACAATTTAAATACCTTATAATTTTGTTGCTCAGTTGTATTTCAATAAAGCTAAATTCAATAAAAAGCGATTTGGGGGACACCTATGTGGCTCAGTTGGTTAAGCATCTGCCTTCAGCTCAGGTCATGATCCCGGGGTCCCAGGGCTGAGCCCCACATCGGGCTCCCTGAACAGCAGAGAGTCTGCATCTCCCTCTGCCCTGCCCCAAGCTTGGGTTCTCTCTCTCTCTCACTCTCTCTCTCTCAAATAAATAAATAAAATATTTTTTAAAAAGTGATTTGTTAGCAGCAACCTCTTCGACCTCTGCCGCAGCAACATCTTCCTAGGAACAACGCAAAAGGCAAGGGAAGCAAGGGAAAAAATGAACTACTGGGATTTCATCAAGATCAAAAGTTTTTGCACAGCAAAGGAAACAGTTAACAAAATCAAAAGACAACTGACAGAATGGGAGAAGATATTTGCAAACGACATATCAGATAAAGGACTAGTGTCCAGAATCTATAAAGAACTTAGCAAACTCAACACCCAAAGAACAAATAATCCAATCAAGAAATGGGCAGAAGACATGAACAGACATTTCTGCAAAGAAGACATCCAGATGGCGAACAGACACATGAAAAAGTGCTCCATATCACTCGGCATCAGGGAAATACAAATCAAAACCACAATGAGATATCACCTCACACCAGTCAGAATGGCTAAAATCAACAAATCAGGAAATGACAGATGCTGGCGAGGATGCGGAGAAAGGGGAACCCTCCTACACTGTTGGTGGGAATGCAAGCTGGTGCAGCCACTCTGGAAAACAGCATGGAGGTTCCTCAAAATGTTGAAAATAGAACTGCCCTATGACCCAGCAATTGCACTATTGGGTATTTACCCTAAAGATACAAATGTAGTGATCCAAAGGGGCACATGCACCCGAATGTTTATAGCAGCAATGTCCACAATAGCCAAACTATGGAAAGAACCTAGATGTCCATCAACAGATGAATGGATCAAGAAGATGTGGTATATATACACAATGGAGTACTATGCAGCCATCAAAAGAAATGAAATCTTGCCATTTGCAACAACATGGATGGAACTAGAGCGTATCATGCTTAGCGAAATAAGTCAAGCAGAGAAAGACAACTATCATTTGATCTCCCTGATATGAGGAAGTGGTGATACAACATGGAGGCTTAAGTGGGTAGAAGAAGAATAAATGAAACAAGATGGGATTGGGAGGGAGACAAACCATAAGTGACTCTTAATCTCACGAAACAAACTGAGGGTTGCCGGGGGGAGGGGGTTTGGGAGAAGGGGGTGGGATTATGGACATTGGGGAGGGTATGTGATTTGGTGAGTGCTGTGAAGTGTGTAAACCTGGTGATTCACAGACCTGTACCCCTGGGGATAAAAATATATGTTTATAAAAAATAAAAAAAAAAAAAGTGATTTGTTCTACAGTCTGGGTATAGGAGGAGGAGTTTCGGCTTGAATCGAGGAAGAACTCCATCCTGACTGGTGAATGGTTGGGGTCATCCTGCCATGGAAGTGTCCTGGAGAAGAGCTCTATGTGTGCCAGTTGCCATGGTACAGACATATCTGAATGCTTCTAATGACCATGCAACATGACCAAAGAGTCATCTATTTGTAGGAGTCACTAGAAACTTCTTGGAAGAGAATTTATTTGAAGACGCTTGTCTCAGTTGGTGTTTTTTTTCCAGATTCAGGACCTGAGGTAGGGATTCAAATTCAAGGAGCTTCCTTGGGAGGTATAGATAACATTGGTAGGAGAACAAGGTTATGAGACAGGGTGGGGAAGGTAGCCGATACCTTAAGCCGACTACCATGATGGCCACCTGGAGCAGAATTCCTCTGACAAAGAGTACACTACACATCCCCAGAGCTGCTCCATCAGTGTGAGAGCTGGGACATGTATGCACCTCTTGGGAGAATCAAGGGTTGAGGGCTGCCCCCAGGAGGTGTTCATTCCTCAGCGTTGCACAGGTGCTTAGGCACAGGGTTATAGACGTGGGGAGCTGGACGTCTACAGTAACACGAATCAAGTCTCAGGACACGGAGAGACCGGGCATGGTCAGTATCTGTTACAGGCTGAATCTAGCCTTATGTCCTCCAGGGAAGGGAAACATTCTGCCTTTTGCTTGAATCTATTTTTCCAGTCACTGACACTTAGGTGAATGCTGAAATGAAAGAACCCAAGTAAAAGCTGAGAAAGCTATTTCATTAAACTCAAAACATATGGACCGGGAATAGCCCTGCTTGCAGAGCCCAACTCAACAGAAGGGAAGGAGCCCCGCGCTCTTCTCCACCCAGAATATCATGTTCCTGGCAAAGCTTTGTGATAACCTGGGAGTGAACTTGCCCTTGAGCGCAGTACTCTCTTGGATTTTCCAAAACATCCTGGAAAAGTTGGTCAGGGCTAGAAAATCCATTTTTTACTGTCAAGGCAATCACATTTCCGGAGACGAGTGAGGCCTGGAGAGATGACGTAGGCCATGAAATTCACAGGAGCCTCACTCCTTACCTAGTTCTCTCCCGTGTTCATTGTGCTCTGTTTATCATCTTTCCTCTCCTATGGATCAGGTCAGAAATAATTGGACAAGAAGCAACTCTCAAGTTGTACTGTGATCAGAAGCCATCCAAGAGTAAAGAAATTGTCTGTCTGTACATGTACGGACTCATCTAGTTGCCTTTGCAGGAACACCAAGTCCTGGGTCTAACCACACTCCATTTTTTTGTTTCTTTGGAGTTCTTGGTTTCACAGGGACTCAGCTGGGGAGAACCAGGCAGATCTCAGTCTTGCTGTCTGTCTGCAAAAGTCTATCAGGTTGTACTTAATGTGCTAATAAATAGGTCATCTCCATGTGTTCTTACTCCCACCTCGGAAAAGTTATCGTCCCACTGGTCCTTTGTCCTCTAATTCCACATTTTCCATTATTAAAGGCTTTCAATCAGATTGCAGCCATTCTACTGCAACGTCCCTCATGACAGGCTCTGCCACTCAAGGCCCTTGATGATGTTCATGTCCTTGGCATTTATTGTCTAGCTTCCATAGATTCAGAGAGTCCTCTTTTCTAGCAGGGCCACTGTGGACAGCACCCCAGATGGCTAGCATTCTGAAGATCAATGCCTGCTACTCTCAGCTGGGTGAGGAGAGCCCAAACTTCTAGGAGCTCAGGCTTCACTGCTCTCTTTAGGGTGGGGGTAGACTGGAAAAGGAAAAGCCTTATTTGTTTACCCATGATGACTCCACCATGGAAATTAGACTCATTATTCTTCCCCAAGTTAATCTGCCTTGTAGGCTCTGTGTCACTGGATTTTCACTGAGGCAACTTTTCATCATCTTTCCCTTTTACAGACTAGGCAGCAAGGACAAGAGAGGTGAGAGAGGGACCTCAGTCAGCCCATCTAGGAAGAGCAGAGCTCATGTGAGGAACAGAGACTGAGACTGCACTCCATCTCTCCCAGACCAAGAGCCAGGCATCCCTTTAAGAAGTTTGTCGTTTTTTTTTTCCCCTTGACACAGGTGTATATGATGTACTGTGAAGCATTTCACAGTTTCTGAGTTGGATGTACTATGAACTTAAGAAAAAAATAATGCAAAAACTATTCAGAGCTCATTTGGGGGAGAAATGTGTAAAAAATGACCGGTAGAAGAAATAAAGCAAAGAAACAAAGTGAAACAAAACCCGAATAAATATCTTTACTGCTTTGAGTAGGAAACAGATCAATAAGGAGCCACAGGCATGAGTTTTTGGATCTGAGATGTTGCTGGTCAATTGCTATTGAAAGTCAGACCATTTGTTGACGATACCCTTCAGCCCACAAGAAAGATTACATTGACAATGACTGCTTTTGGGACACAGAGTAAAATTAACTTCTAGGTTATCCCCGTCAAGGACCATTAAGTCCTGAACTATGAGGGACACTGTGAACAAGTCATATTTTAACCTCCCATGAGCACGCAGCCGGCAGGTTTCGCCCCCTCTCCTCCCTTCAACAAATCTGACCTTCACTAAAATTTATGGGAAAATGAAAAGGGAAAAGAAAGCTGTGGCCCTGCCAAATTCTGACCATGTTACTCATTTTAATTACTGGTATTTGGAAATTAAATGGCCTAGGGCTTGTTCGGCAATTTGTTTCTAGAAAAAAATGATTTAAGCAAGCCACAGAGTCCCAGCATCTTTTTACAGCAGGTGTTGAACAAGGCATTCATTTTTCTTTTTACAGAGTGTCCTTGTAAGCATAATAACAATTAGGAAGCAAGTCCTTCACATGGAAACCTCGGGCTCGTTCTGACATTCTTCCTCCGGCTACTTAATCGCCTCTAGTTCCCTCCGCCAGCTTTGCAAACGCTGGCACTTGAAAATTCCCTTTAAATAACATCCACTTTAAAGACTTCTTTTTCCCTTTTTTGTAGAAGTAAAGATTTTGAAGGATAATATGAAGAGGACTATAAAGTTAATTCAACTGCTTTTCTTGTCCTCTGGTTCTCCTCTTTAGCTTTGGCTTTAGTTACAATGCCATTAATACAATAAATTGAGGCAGTTTAAAAGAAAAGGAGGGGCTACAGATGTAGTTGGATTGGACTATAGGTTTCCAGCTATTGAACTTGGCCATCAGCTCATAGTTTCATGAGCTGGATTAGACTTAAAAAAACTATTTGTTTTTTACTAACTTGAGAAGTTGTATGGGAAATCCCCCCCAAACACCAATTGGTTTTAGGTCCTTTTGTTCTTTTAACCTTGCAACTAATTTTTCTCATTCTAAAAAGGTGCTCAATCAAACTCAAAACACTGGGTTTGTCACTATCCTGTTTGCTTTAAGAGCCACTAATAAGTAGTTGTATATTTCTGAAATTAAACATGAACATGAGCTAAAACAGAATCTCATCTTTTATTACCAGCATATATTTGCTCACAGAAATTCCCCAGGTAACACAAAAATAGTTTACTTTTGTGCACACAGTGCATATGGCACAGTGGAACTATTAGATATGATACTTGAACTCATGTTATGTAGTCTAATATAAAATTATGATGAGAGGGGTGGTAGCTGATGAGAACCAGCCAGGAAAAAATATTAAACAATATGGCATCCAGTCAGATGATAAGAGACTAGCTGAACTAACTAAAATGGAAAAGAAACTCAACATAAAACTCTAGGAGGGGGCTCCTATGTTCTGACATTGACTTTTCTACCACAAACTGAAATTACGGTGCCATGCCTTGGATCCTGTAGTTGTATCTCTGCAATTCTAAAAGCAGAGACAATATTTACAATCCCAGCCAGAATAATGTTATTTTGTGTTAAGTTCAGGATTACCTTTGGCCAGTTCAGTTATTATCTCTGTAGGTTTTCTTTTTAAGATGCTTAACACATTTAAAAGCAGCTTATGTATGGGAGAATCTGACATGTAAAATGAGTTGATTTGAAATGGTTTGTCAACATCAGACTTGTGACTTTGACTTGGAAGGTGTAAGAGGATCTTAAAGTTGATAGCTATATTTAAATGTGTAAGTGGTTCTGGTTTACTTTATTAATGTTTCTGCTCTACCAAATTCACAGGAGTTGATTAAGTGACAAAGATTGTGTCAGGTTGGGAGCCTTATGAAGAATTATAAGAATCAGATATATTAAATCAGGAGATGTAAACTGAAATTATTAAGGAAATTTAAGTAAATTTAAGGTTAATTGTTTAGGGGAATTTAACCTGCTAACTGTCAGCTAATAAACACCAGTCAAAGAGTAAGTATAAATAATGATTTATAATTTTAGCAATGTAAGCAGTATAAGATTTGTAATTGAACTTACATACTTGAGAAAATCTGAGTTCTAAATTTTTTTAACTTAACCAAAATATTTAAAAAATATACAGCTGCAAAAATTTTCTTCAGAGAACAAAAAAATTACACCCTTAGATGTTTAAAAAACTAAAGATTGACGAACACTGATTTTTATATGCATAATTCTTTTTTTTAATGTTTTATTTATTTGATAGAGATCACCAATAGGCAGAGAGGCAGGCAGGAGGCAGGGGAAGCAGGCTCCCCTCTGAACAGAGAGCCCGATGTGGGGCTCGATCCCAGAGCCCTGGAATCATGACCCGAGCTGAAGACAGAGGCTTTAACCCACTGAGCCACCCAGGTGTCCCCTTTATATGCATAATTCTATTGCAAGTTTTGTTAAGGACGTGGACTATAACTGACACTTTTTCAGCAATCTCTCCTATTACTTTCAGCACCTATCACCTGTGAGGAGATAAGAGCTATTCTGTGTATTGGTTGAGACTTGAAATTAGCCAAATAATCAAATGACAATTGTCACTCTTTGTATTGTATGATAGAGAAAATCTGTTCAGTTGAAAGGCTGTGTTTACTGAAAAGCAGATGTGAGGTGAAGTTAAGGTCACTGACATTTTCCAGGTAGGATTCTCATAAAAAGGACAAACACAAGATGGCGAAAAACTCTGAAGGTGATTCTTCCTCCTCACCATTCTGAGATTGAGTAATAAGAATTACTTATTGAGTAATAAGAATTAAGTAATATAAGTAATAAAGTAATAAGTAATAAGAATAATAAATAATAATAAGAAATAAGAATTAAGAGAGAAGAGGGGATGCAGGACAGGAAGAGAGAAACAAATACTATTGCCTTTGACAGAAAGTTGGAATCAATATTCTCCATAGTTCTTTCCAAGTCAGACATACCTTAAAGCCAAGGAGGAAAATGGGACAGCAGCACTCTGAAGTAGATACACTGAAAGGTTAAGCAATGGCCAAAGATCGCCATCAGGAAGGCACAGCACTGGGACTCAGCCCCAGGTAGCCTATCCTTAGCCATTTCAGATGTCATTGATAAAGGATTTGTTGGGTAATTACTATGGAACAAATGGCAGGGGGCAGTAAGCTCCCTGAAGAGAAGTGGAGCCCACAAAAGTCACAGAGAATGGCAGAGTGTGGGAAGGGGGAAGAACAAGATGGTCTTAGAGGTCTTAGAAGACCTCTCTGAGGAGTAGAGAGCTGAAAGAAGAAAAGGAGAGGGCCATGGGAAGGTTAGGAGGGACGCGTCCTGGTTGATGGCCTGCCAGGGGGAACTCCTCAAGTGGGAGCAGGCACAGTGTCCAGGATTACAAAGCAGCCAGGGCAGAAAAGGGGAAGTCAAGAGCTAAGGAGTAGGAAATAGTCTCAAAGCTGGCTAGGGACCAAGTCACACAGAACTTACAGGATGTCATACAGATCTTATGTCAAAAGAGTGATGGCATTTGTAGCTATTAGTTCGTGACTGTGTATTTTAAGGAAAGGGTAGGACATTTATTAGCCAGTCTATAAATAGCTGGAGAAGAAACCAATAGGAAAATTCCTGGTGTCAATGCCATGTGAGGACAGGGTGATGTGTGTTAGGAGATAAGACAGCAGAGCCAGGGCTCTTGGGGGAATTTGAGCAAATTGCATCTACTGAAAAATTTAAAGTCAATGATAGAAAATTGGCAATTTATAAATATAACTGATGATTGCTTTGTGGAGTAAAGTGCATTTTATCAGAAATAACTGAAAGTGACAAAGTGATTAAGAAGAATTATGCAAAGATTGGTTTCAACAAAAGCTACTCATCTATAAGTAATAAAGTACTATTAAAATTGCTTTCTTCACTATTGTTAATTAAAATTATCTACAAATATTCATTTGCCTGCCATTTGTTATTATTCTTTCTCTGGGTCTCTAGGCTCTACCCTCTGACAAAAGTCTAGATTTCTGTCTGTCCAACCCTAACATGTAGAATTTTCCTTCCAATGGTTCTCAATAGGGACACATTTCTCTTCCTAATGGCCATTTGTCACCATGACTATGGGTAGTGTCATTACAGGGCAAGAGCTTGACTGCTAAATGTCTTGCCCTCTGAGGGATGGTCCCCCTCAATGAATTGTTCTTCCCCCAATGACAATACTACCCTAGTTAAAGCACTGCACACATTTGAGAATCTTTTTAATTTACTAAGGAATATGGATTTTCCTCGCCTGATGAACTCCTAGAGATGAAGATTTCCTACCCAACATTTTAATAATTTTAATAAATTTCCCATAGTCCATTTTAGGCAGCCTCATATCAGTAGCTTCTTTTGTTCTCTCATCAGTAGGAAAACAGAGTGGTTTTTTGAAACTAGATTATAGGGGTAATATTATTGGAAATATTTGACCTCATTGGACAGCCATTTTTATGTCTGCATGTATTATACATCTCCCTACAGAAAGGGAAATCCATTCTACACAAAAAGGTCAATATTCACAACGTGGTTTTATTACAGGCAATAAGTTTTCATCAAAAACGAAGGATTCAGGCGCATGGTTGGATATATATGTGTGGTCATTTGTTTTCTAATAGCTGGAGTTCTGTGCTTTCTGCCTGATTGATTAGTAGTCGGAAGAGATTAGCAGGTAAGAAATGGATGATTAGACAAATTCTATACAGGAATTAATATTCAACATCCTCCAGCATCTAACGATTAACATAATTAGCCAACATGGCTCCCCCAGGTTTTACAACTTACAGGGTCATAATGGGTACCATTTTCACTTATTAACATGCAGACGAATAACTCATGGGCATATTTTCTTGACCTTGATTCTTTTTTTCTTTCCCAAGTTGCCAATGGCAGGTCAAGTAATTTATAGGGAGATACTCCATGCCAAGGCAAGTAGCAAGGCTGAACTGCAGCTCTGTTCCTGTTTGGTGTATGAGATTTGTTTGGGGTTTTATTTATTTATTTTTTTTTTTAAAGATTTTATTTATTTATTTGACAGAGAGAAACCACAAGTAGATGGAGAGGCAGGCAGAGAGAGAGAGGGAAGCAGGCTCCCTGCTGAGCAGAGAGCCCGATGTGGGGCTCGATCCCAGGACCCTGGGATCACGACCCGAGCCGAAGGCAGCGGCTTAACCCACTGAGCCACCCAGGCGCCCCTGTTTGGGGTTTTAGATTTTAGAAAGCACTTTCACCCACATTGCCTTCACGGCTTCTCACTACAGTCCTATAAGCTAGGCAAGGCAAATACCACTGTTACTAAATAGTGTTTCGAGGAGGTGATATATAACTAATGTATTAGCAGGTTAAGCGATTTTGCAGAGGACACCCGGCTGGTAAGGGTGAGCTCAAAAGAAAGTGTTTCGATTCCCAATTTGTTCCCTCTGTACTTTTTAATTCCATCATAGAAAGAAAGCAAACTGGGAGAAGACACCCTGCGCTGTGTATTTGGATACAATGTGGATGAGATTTTATGCACCCAGGTCTAGAGATTACTGGTAATTTCCCCAAGTGTGTGAAAAATATTTAAGTAGACTTTTTCACTTTTTTGGACCTTTTAATACCTTTGTCTCTGTCATAAATAAAAATCAAAACTCATTTCATCCTATTTCAGAAAATGCAAAGCGCCATTTTAAGTTCTGTGATCTGAAGATATTTAAAAATTAAAAGCCATACAAAGAATTAATGGTTTCAGAGTGGGGTGACAAATTCAACTAAAAAGATTTCCTTGGATGAAAAGGGAAGGTCTGCAGGAAAGATGGCCTTATATTCAGCCTGGCTCAGCCAACTCATTAAACACCACAGAAACAACAAAGTTATGTTATTTTTTCCCAACTGATGGTGAGTGTCTTTTTCTCCTTCTTCCCTATTTTTCAGGTGGACTTGGCAACCTAGAAATCCTAATATACCTACCAGATATAAATATATGGTTTGACTAAAGCTATTAGTTATAGACACTCCATTTCAGAATACCATGCCTGAGTCCCTTAGTTAAGGGAATTATACAAATGTGTCCCTTGAAAATGAGTATTAGTTTTTAAGTGTGGGACTCAATTTATAAAAAGAAAATTAAACTTAAGTTTTAAAGAAATATGTGAAAAGAGTATACCTTCACATTTGAGGAATGAAGACACAGCAAAAAGACAAGGACAGGTTTAATTTTAAGAATGAGCAACTTAAAATGATGTTTAATTTTTCTGAACATTAAAACATCGGTTTTATTAGCAATAAAATCTCAGAAGAGGGCATTACCCAGGGAAATTATTGACCATGTGAAGTTAATGGACCTCTCCCTTGCCTTGGGCTATGAAACCTTTTAGCTAGTCGTCCATCAATCTTGGAAAATGCCTATACCAGGATCATTAATGCACAAGAAAGTTGAGAAAAGGGTGATGTAGGAAGAAAAAAGATACAAAAAGGATACAAACTTTCCATCTAAGGAATCATCACTAGGAATGTTCATAGAAATGGACTACCAAGGTAGGGCGCCTGGGTGGCTCAGTGGGTTGAGCCGCTGCCTTCGGCTTAGGTCATGATCTCGGGGTCCTAGGATCGAGTCCCGCATCGGGCTCTCTGCTCAGCGGGGAGCCTGCTTCCTCCTCTCTCTCTCTCTGCCTGCCTCTCTGCCTACTTGGGATCTCTCTCTGTCAAATAAATAAATAAAATCTTTAAAAAAAAAAAAAAGAAATGGACTACCAAGCTAATATGGGGGAATTCTTCGCCCGCTCTCACTGTACACACACTCGTATACACATGGGTATGTATATATGTAACTTTCTTCTTTTATACCTTTGATATACATATTTATCACTTAGGTACTTATTTATCAAGCTAGGATGGAGATATTCTCTCACATATACACATATTTACATGTACATATACATATATATGACTTTCTTCTTTTATATCTTTGAGACCTATACCTACTAAGAGGAAGATTTATCCAAAGAGAAATAACTTCCGAATGTCACTTAACCAAAATTCAAATGAAATTATTTAGACTCGATTATTCTACAAAATGTTTTGATGCTAGGCCAGGCCGGGAGAAGGGAGGAATGGAGGGGTGCAAGACAGAGGAGAAGGACCTGGGAGAGAAACAGCTCTCCATAAAGAAGCAGCAAGCCGGGGCGCATGCACCAGCCAGCGCTCTACTGAGGGGTCTCCCCACCCCTATGTTGTTTAGACAGTACGATGTGACATTAGCAACTAAAGGGGTTAATCATACTTTGCCTACTACATTTTCCTAGGTCTCAATGATCTGTGTTTGTTTTTCATAAACGATTAAGAATTTTACTTCATAGACCATTTTATAAGCATAAAAATGTAGGACACACCAGGATTTTCAAATTATTTATTCAGGTCAGCCTGAGAACTCCAAAGGGCATTCGGAATGCTTCCTAAAGTAATTTGTTATTTCCCATGTTTTACATTTACTATTTTATGTCGAATGGGTAAAAGAAGAACCTAGTAAGAATTACTGTTATAATATTACAAAACTAAAATGCAGAATGACTGATAGCTAAAGTTCAATTACAGTCTTTGAATAAATCCTTTTTATTCTCATTGAGAAAAGGCCAAAAAAGGAAAGGCTCATTTAAAGCAAAATAACAGTTCAACAGCCAGCATTTATTATCATTTACAATGGGCTTATGACCCTGCCAAGAAATACCAAAGGCATATAAAACATGGTCTTGCCCTCGGGCAGCTCACAGTATGTTTTGGTAGGGATGATTAATGTTCACAAAATAATGATGACAGCATGCTAATACTGTGAATTTTTAATATGCTATAGAAAGTGAAAGTGCCTGGGTGGCTCAATCAGTTGAGTAGTTGGCTCTTGATTTTGGCTCAGGTCATGATCTCAGGGTCCTGGGTTCAAGACCCACATTGGACTCTATGCAGAGTGCAGGAGCCTGCTTGTCCCTCTCCCTGCCCTCTCATTCTCTCTCTCTAAAAGGGGTAAATTAAAAAAAAAAAAAGTAAAATCTTAAAAATCTTAAACAAAAAAAAAAAAAAAAAAGAAAGTGAAATGAGAGAGAAGTCAAAGAAGACAGAGGAGCTGGAGCTTGTGATGTCCTGGAAGATGGGTAGAATTTGAGTCTCTAAAGGGAAGAGAAAGGAAACTCCAATGAAGGAAAAGGTCAAACAAAAGTACTAGTACGCTATATTTGTAAAGAACATGTGGACACCCGAATGACCACTGCTAACTGTATGTGTAGTAAAATAAGGAGGAATAATGTTAGAAAGGTAAACTGAGGCAATAAGACTCAGCTGAGATCAAACCCAGACTTTGCCAAATACAGTTTGGTTATGGTGATTTTCGTCATTGCTCATTCTGAGCCTCAGTTTCCCCAACTGTAAAATTACATGTTTGCCAGGGACTATACGTAAACATGTGAGCATGTTAGCACAACTATGATGATTATAGCAAACTGGCATTAGAGCAGAAGCACTGAGACTCTAGGGGATAAGACATACTGAATAAGAAAGTAGCATAATTACAATAACCCCTAAGAAAAATTACTTCTTTTTAATTTAATTTTTTATTTTTTTAAGATTTTGTTTCTTTGTCAGAAAGAGAGAGAGAGAGAGAAAAATCACAAGCAGGGGGAGTGGCAGGCAGAGAGAGAAGCAGGGTCCCGGCTGAGCAAGGAGCCCGGTGTGGGGCTTGATCCCAGACCCTGGGATCATGACCTGAGCTGAAGGCAGCCGCCCAACCAACTGAGCCACCCAGGCACCCATTATATTATTTTTTTTAATGACTCCTTTAATGACAGTTAAGGCAAACTGGCTGCCTGAAGACCAGACTCAAGAAAGCTAGCCATGAAACTACTGTAGAAGTCTCAGGCTGACATAGTGAATTGTGGATTATGGCAAAAGCAAAGGAATGGTGAAGAAGGGTTCAACTGTAAGTTCTAGAATATTTGCCAACATTTTGGATTTCTTCATTAGGGATGTTTTAATATCATAAGACACCTACCTTGTGAAAAGATTATACATTTGAAACTAACGTAATATTGTATGTTCACTATACTTCAGTAAAGATAAAGACTATACTTAGAAGTGGATGGATAGGTATCCTCTCTGGAGCTATAAACTGATAATAATATTTTATTCTTAAATTGTCAATAATAGGGGTGACTGGGTGGCTCAGTGGATTAAAGCCTCTGCCTTCAGCTCAGGTCATGATCCCAGGGTCCTGGGATAGAGCCTCGCATCAGGCTCTCTGCTCAGCAGGGAGCCTCCTTCCTCCTCTCTCTCTCTGCCTGCCTCTCTGCCTACTTGTGATCTCTGTTTGTCAAATAAATAAATAAAATCTTTAAAAGATTTGTCAATAATAATTCAAACTAAATAAATGTATTTCATTGGGTTTATGATAGGCACTAACTTACACAGAATACAGGGAAGATAATATTTTCCAATCTCAGAGTACACACATGCCCTCCCCACCACACACAGTATGTAATAGTATAAAGCCTAGTAGTAAATATGAAATACAGAATTCTCACTCAGACAGGAAACAATGAGTACTATGCTATAACATGTAGTATTAGCCATGAATAATTTTCCTTTGTTTTCGTTGAACCAACAAAATTATTTTAATTTAAAATGAATTCAATAAAATTAATTTAAAATGATTTTGTTTAAAATGAAATCATTTTACCAATTATCACTGGTCAACCAGTAAATCAATTACTGCCCAATGAAATTACAGAATGTGGTAATCATCTGCCTTCCCAGAAATACAGAATTGTGAAGAATGCTTAGAGCAATATCCAATTTTATAATAAATAATGAAATCCCTTTAATGTCTAAAAACACCTAGCTACAGCAGAGAATATTTATGTTTTAATTCCCCTTTAGCACTCCCAATTTAGGTCACTAGTAGTAAAGTGCAGTGGATAATTAATTAATTAATAATTTGGGGATTCTGAGTCTTAGAAGAACATTAGACTTGGAATCCCAAGACTTATGGTCAAGTCCTTGCTCCATCACTTACTGGCTCTGTGACTGTTCTCTGTTTGAGGTTGAGTTTTGTGTTTGCCAAAAAGCAAGTATTATTATATTTAGTAGCTCTGGTTCTACTTTATGAAGATTATCCATACACATAAAATATCCTTCATTTTCCTTATTCTAAATTTATAGATATTTATTCCAATTTCCTGCCAAAGCAGATTCCATTGATGAATGGGGTAGGAATAACCCCAAGGAGAATAGAGATGTCTTTTGAGAAATTTGTTTTCGTGACTATCACCAGTGACCCACAATTCTTTCTAGATAAAGCATCGCAGAATAGACATTTTCCCAAAGAAGACACACAAGGCAAAAAAATAAATGAAAATGTTCTTAACATCACTAGTCATCAAGGAAATGCAAATCAAAACCACAATGCGATACGACATCACCTATGTTAAAATGACCATTACCAAAAAGACAAGAAATAACAAGTGCTGGTGAGGGAGTAGAGAAAGGGAAACTTGTGCAGTGTTGGTGAGAATGCAAACTGGTGCAACCACTATGGAAAACAGTATGGAAATTCCCCCCAAAAATTAAAAATGGAAACACCATATGACGCAGCAGTTTTACCACTGGGTCTCTGACCAAAGGAAATAAAATCAGTATCTCCAAGAGATAACCGCTCAGTGCAGCATTATCTACAACAACCAAAATATGAAGACAATGTAAGTGAATGGATAAAGAAAAAATGTAGTGTATATATACAATGGAATATTTTTCAGCCATGAGAAAGAAGAAAATTCTGCCATTTGTGACAACATGGGTAGACCTGGAGGACAATATGTTAAGTGATATAAGACAAATACTGTACAATCTCACTCACACGTGGAACCTAAAAAAAAAAAAAAAAAAAAAAATCAAACCCAGAGAAGCAGAGTGTAGAATGGTAGTTGCCAGGGGCTGGGGAGAAGAGTGGAAGAAATGGGGAGAAGTTGCACAATGGGTACAAATTTTAGTTGTAAGATGTTTAAGTTCTGAGAATGTAATGTACACCATGATGACCATAGTTAATAATATTATCTTGTATACCTGAAATAAGCTGACAGTAGTTCTCAAGTGTTCTCACCACACAGAAAAATGGTAAGTGTATGGGGTGATGGATGTGTTAATTATCTTGATTGTAAGGAGTCTGGGAAGATGGTGGAGTAGAAGGACCCTGAGCTCACCCCATCCCAGTTTACAACTAGATATCATCCATATCCAAGTCAGAAACCAGGAGAGCAATCCGAAGACAGGCAGAATAAACTCCACAACTAAATATAGAGAAGAAGATGCATCTGGAATGTTGGGAAGGTCAGAAAAGCCGAAGGAAATTCCCCCCAGGAGAGAGGGAGCTGTATGCATGGAGAGGGCAGAGAAACAGGCCTTCACACTAGGGAATTCACACCTGGAAGACTAATCCCCAGAACCTTTGGCTTTAAAAACCAGAGAGGATGAATTCCCTGAGTTTGTAAAATTAGTGGAACGTGGAACTTGGAACCTGGAGCTTTAAAAGTCAGCTGACTCAGCCCTGGTCCAGCTTGGAAGGCCAGGGATAGTGGGGTCGCCACCCTCAAAGACACGGCAACCCGGGTGGAAAGGCAACATACAAATAGCAGTTGACACAAGACGTGGGGCAAACAGAAGACAGATCTGTTCATACTGATTTTGGAACATGTTGGGGACTTCTTTGAAAATGAGGGGGCTGGCAAGGACCATATTCCTCTCCCACCCCAAGCATAAACACAGAGCCATCTGTGGGAGGTGGGACTACAGGAATACTTACTACCTAACCCTCTAGCAGTGTGCCACGCCCATGAGTTCTCCTAAGGACCCACTCGTTCCAAGACGGCTGGCCTCCACCCTGGGCTCAGGGCAAATTTTGTTAAAGCCCCATGCGGGCTCCACCCAGCCACCAGGAGCCCGGAACCCCCACCTTATGCAGTGCCTGGCCACCAGGGGCACATCTGCCACCATGGGCTGGGCACAGCTGTGCATCCAGCCACCATCACATGCTGGGCCCAGCTGCATCTAGCCATAACTTGTGCCATTCCCAGCCACGTGACCCCAGCTGCCCAGAGGCACACTCCCAGTCACCACTGCAGATTGGGGGATCTGGCACAGGACTAGTGGCTCAGTGCAAATTTTACTAATATTGCTGTCCAATCCCAAGCTCCCTGGAAGGCATGCCCCCACAGAGAGGGCCTGCCTGGGTTCCACTAGGATAGTGGATGAGCAAGGATAGCCCACAACAGGCAGAGAGTCAGTAGAGATGATGCTAGTGAAAGGAAAAATGACTCAAGACACAACAGTAGAGCATAAGCAAAACACACAGGAGAGAGACTCTGCTGAAGTGCCGGGCTCCAGTAAAGGGGGGCACCACACTGCAGGGCACTCCAGCACCTCTTCATAAACTCACTACTTTCATGAGCAGAAGACACAGCTGATTCTTTGTACAAAGAAGCAGACACAGAGAGGCAAACAACATGAGAAGACAGAGAAATTTATCCCAAATGAAAGAACAGGACAAAGTCATGGCCAGAAAACTATGCAAAACAGAAATAAATAACATGCTTGATAAAGAACTTAAAGCCATAATCATAAGGATATTCATTGGACTTGAGGAAAAAGTGGAACCCTTAACAAAGAGAAAGGGAACGACAAAGCAGGGAAAATAGGAACAATAAATGAAATAAGCAACATACTTGATGGAATGAACAGCAGGATAGAAGAAGCAGAGGAAGGAATTAATGACCTAGAAGACAGATTAATGGAAAGCAATTAAGCTGAACAGCAGAGAGAAAAAAGAATTACGCAGAAGAACAAACTTAGGGAACTCAGTGACTCCATTAGGCATGGTAACATTCATATTATAGGAGTCCCAGAAGAAGATAAGAGAGAAAAGGGGGCAGAAAATTTATTTGAGGAAATAATAACTGAAAACTTCCCTAATCTGGGCAAGGAAACAGACATCCCAAGCCCCAGGAGGCACTAAGAACTCCCATCAAAATCAACAAAAGCAGACCCACACCAGACATATTGTAATTAAATTGGCAAAATATAGTGACGAAGAAAAAATCTTAAAAGCAGCAAGACAAAAAAAGGTCTTTAACTTCCAAGGTAAGACCTATAAGCCTATCAAAAGATTTTTCAACAGAAACCTGGCAAGCCAGAAGAGAGTGGCATGATATATTCAACATGCTGAATGGGAAAAATCTGCAGCCAAGAATACTTTATCCAGCAAGGCTATCATTCTGAATAGAAGGAGAGATACTTTCCCAGACATACAAAAACTAAAAGAGTTTGTGACCACTAAACCATCAAGAAATATTAAAGGGGACTCTTTTAGGGGAAAGGAGAGACCAAAAGAGAGTATAAAAAGATAGGAAGCACAAAGGCAGTAAAAAGAGTATTTCTGTAAAAAAACAAAACAAAACAAAACAAAACAAAACAAAAAAACCAACACCAGTGAAGGTACTCAAAAAATTGGAAGGATATAAAATATAATAACATATACCTAAAATGTGGGGAGGAGAGGAGGAAAGAATGGGTTCAAACTTAAATGACCGTCAACTTAATACAAACAGCTATATGCAGAAGAGATTATATACAAACTGAATGGCAACCATATATGTAAAACCACTAATAAATATGCAGAGAATAAAGGGAAAGAAATCTAAAGAAATCCAGCAAACCATGAAAGAGAGAAAGAAAAGAAAGAATGAGAAAAAAACTTCTGAAACAACAATAAGACAAGTAATAAAATGGCAATAAATACATATCTATCAATAACTACTTTGAAGGTAAATGGCCTTAATGCCTCAATCAAAAGACAGAATGGATTAAAAAGAAAGTTTGTCAGGGTGATAGAATGGATAAAAAAACCAAAACAAAAACAAAAAACAAGAGACTCACTTTAGACCTAAAGACACCTGCATATTCAAAATGAGGGGATGGAGAAACATCTATCATGCAAATGAATGTTAAAAGAAAGCTGGAGTAGCAACACTTAACACTGGACAAAACAGACCTTAAAACAAAGACTATAACAAGAGACAGAGAAAGACGTTCTATCATACTAAAGGGGACAATATGACAGTTTTAAGTATGCACCAACACAGGAGCAATCAAATACAGAAAACAATTAATAACAAATGTAAAAGAACTAACTGATAAAAATACACTAATAGGGGATTTTAACACCCCACTTACATAAATGAAGAGATCATCTAAACAGATAATCAATAAGAAAAAATGGATTTAAATGACACATTGGACCAGATGGACTTAACAGCTATATTCAGAGCATTCCATCTTAGAAAAGCAGAATGCACATTCTTTCCAAGTACACACAAAACATTCTTCAGAACAGATCACATGTTAGCCCATAAAACCAGCCTCAACAAATTCAAGACTGAAGTCGTACCATGAATCTTTTCCTACCACAACATCATGTAACCTGAAGTCAACCACAAGAACAAATCTGGGAAGACCACAAACACATGGAGATTAAAGAACACCCTACTAAACAACGAATGGGTCAACCAGAAATCAAACCAGAAATAAAAATCTACATAGAAACAGGTGGCGCCTGGGTGGCTCAGTGGGTTAAGCCGCTGCCTTCGGCTCAGGTCATGATCTCAGGGTCCTGGGATCGAGTCCCGCATCGGGCTCTCTGCTCAGCAGGGAGCCTGCTTCCTCCTCTCTCTCTGCCTGCCTCTCTGCCTGCTTGTAATCTCTCTCTGTCAAATAAATAAATAAAATCTTTAAAAAAAATCTACATAGAAACAAATGAAAATAAAAACAACAGTTGAAAACCTCTGGTATGCAGCAAAAGCAGTTTTAAGAGGGAATTTTATAGCAATACCAGCCTACCTCAAGAACCAAGGAAAATCTCAAATTAGCAACCCAACCATGCTAAAAAGAACAACAAACAAAACTTAAAACCAGCAGAAGGAAGGATATAATGAAGATGAAAACACAAATAAATAATATAGAAACTAAAAAAAAAAAAATAGAACAGATCGATGAAATCAAGAACAGTCTTTTAAAAAATATTTATTAATTTAAGAGAGAGAAGGCATGAGCACAAGTGTAGGGGGAGAGGCAGAGGGAGAGCGAGAGAGAAAATCCTCAAGCAGACTCCCCACTGAACATAGGGTCCAACATGGGGCTCCATCCCAGGACCCTGAAATCATGACCTGGACAGTAATCAAGAGTCCAACGTTCAGGGACACCTGGGTGGCTCAGTTGGTTAAGCAGCTGCCTTCAGCTCAGGTCCTGATCCCAGTGTCCTGGGATCGAGTCCCACATCAGGCTCCTTGCTGTGCGAGGAGCCTGCTTCTCCCTCTGATTCTGCCTGCCTCTCTGTCTGCCTGTGCTCGCTCTCGCTTTCGCTCTCTCTCTCTCTGACAAATAAATAAATAAAATCTTTAAAAAAAAAAGAGTCCAACATTCAAATGCCTGAGCCACCCAGGTGTCCCAGGAGCTGGTTCTTTGAAAAAGATAAATAAAATTCATTAACCTCAAGCCAGACTTATCAAGAAAAAAGAGAAAAGACTCAAATAAATGAATTTACAATTGAGAGGGAAGAAATAAGAACCGTCATTACAGAAATATAAACAATTATGAGAGAATATTGTGAAAAACTATATGCCAACAAATTGCACAACCTAGAAGAACTGGATAAAGTTTTAGAAAATACTGGTTACTAAAACTGAAACAGGAAGAAGCAGGAAATTTGAACAGACTGATAACCAGCAAAGAAATTGAATCCATAATTTAAAAAACTCCCAAGAAACAGAAGTCCAGGGCCAGATGGCTTAACAGGCAAATTATACCAAACATTTAAAGAAAAGATAATATTTATTTTTCTCAAACTATTCCAAAAAAATACAAGAGGGATGAAAACTTCCCAGTTCATTCTGTGAGGCCAGTATAACCCTGATGCCAAAACCAGATAAAGACAGGACAAAAAAAGAGAATTGTAGGCCATGCTCCTGATGAGCATGGATTAAAAAAAATCCTCAAGAAAATACTAGCAAACCAAATTCAAAAATACATTAAAAGAATCATTCGCCACAACCAACTGGGATTTGTTCCTAGGACCCAATTGTGATTCAATATTCACAAATCAATCAACGATGCCTCACATCCCTAAGAGAAAGGGTAAGAACCATATGATCATTTCAATAGACAAAGAAAAAGCGTTTGACGAAGTACAGCATCCATTCAAGGTAAAACAGCTCAACAAAGTAGGTTTAGAAGGAACATACTTCCCCACGATAACGGGAAGGGTCCAGAGTATAAAGAACTCATAAATCATTTAAAATAAAGTCTTCAGGGTGCAGGGGTGGCTCAGTGGGTTAAAGCCTCTACTTTCGGCCCAGGTCATGATCCTGGGGTCCTGGGATGGAGCCCTGCATCGGGCTCTCTGCTCAGTGGGGAGCCTGCTTCTTCCTCTCTCTCTGCCTGCCTCTCTGCCTGCTTGTGATCTCTGTTAAATAAATAAATAAAATCTTTTAAAAACATAAAATAAAGTCTTCTTTTATTAAGTCTTATTTTATTAAGAAGAAAACTTGTTGTCTTTCTCCTTTCTTCTTTTAAACATTTCCTTTTATTTTTAGCTGCAATTCTCATTTTACCAGTTCTTACTTCTTTCAGACTAATCACGATATTGCATATTACTTATATAATTCATAATTCCTACCAGTGTCTTCAAATTGCATTTAAAACACGGACGTCCAGCTAAATCCGATCTGCAGTTTAGACACAAACACAGACCCACAACAATGACAGAAGAGCAATATTTCTATCATAGCAGTTTGTCCACTGGCCATGAATGAATATGAAGGCAGAACTACAAGTAAAACTGCCCCCCACCTTCTGGTAAGGGTTGCCCGACTTTTAAGAAAACGCCACGAAAGTCACATTAGAATAGGTGCGAGTTCAAAATTTATCTCATTAAAGGGAAGACACTGCAGTCTGATGCCTTGACTGGCTCATTTATAAAGAGTGTGACTGAGTGAGAGAGAGAGGAATCCTGTCACACTTGCCTCCTATATTACAAACTGCCATTCTGTCAAGTCAAATCTAATATAAATGAATCACATTAATCAGAAAATGTGAATTTTTACATGACAAGCTAAACGGGCATGCCATTTCCAATTAGAATGGTGATCTAAAATTAGCTACTGACACAAGCAAGTATACATGGTCAATTTGCCTGCCTGAAACTGAAAATTAAATAAGACATATTGGATAATAGATAGCCCTAGAGGAGACATGCTGCTGTAATTCACTGATGTTGCTCAGCTGATGTCACAAGCTACGGAAGGATATTCAATCTTGTGCTCATTTTGAAATGGCTGGTTTTAACTCGAGGAAGTACTTGGATCAATTGTCCATTGATTTGTTTCTGTGACTACTAGCAGGTAGTGAGCACAAGAGAGGATATTCGCTATTGCTCCAAAAGAGAAGTAAATTGAGATGGCAAAGAAGAAGGGTACGTTGGAAGATCAGTATCTCATTATTGATATGTATCAGTACTTTTGAAATGGAGAAACTAGTCTTCATACAAAGACACTTAAGCTTTCGGTCCATTACTTTGTTCAGTTTCACACTGCAAATAACATCTTTTTTTACCAGTCTTTGCCAGTCTTGGTGAAAACAATGTACGTAAGTGGGCTGTGAAGAAGTAAAAGTGCTTTTCATGCTTTTGCTACCATTACTGTTACTTCACAATGTCACTAAGATTGATTTTTGTAAAGCTTACTTGTAAATTGTGTATATTTCTATCTCCTATACATCTGGTCAGGCAAGAATGTACCATTAATAGTCACATAGCAGTGGTTCTGTTAGCTGTTCTAATTTGAATAACAATTATTTACCAAATTAAGGTTTGAGGTCTTGATCTCAGGCTCTAAAGTAAAATCCAGAGGCAGGAAGTTGTGGAAAAATTTGACTAATTTTTAAGACTATTTTTAAGAGCAAATTTAGGTTTACAACAAAATGAGAGGAAGTCACAGAGATTTCCTATATATCCTCTGCCCCCACACAAGCATAGGTCCCCCTATCATCAACATCACTGACAAGAATGGTACCTTTTTTTTTTAACCAATGAAGAATCTATACTGACACATCATAATCACCCACAGCCCACAGTTTATCTTATGGTTCACTCTTGGTGTTCTATATTCTATGTGTTTAGACAAAAGTATATTGATATGTACCCACCACTGTTTACCATACACAATATTTTTCACTGCTTTAAACATTTCATTCTCTCTCTAGTCACCTCTCCCCACACTTCCCCACTCCTGGCAACTGCTAATCTTTCTTTTAAGTAGGCCCCACCCCCAGCATGGAACCCAATGCAGAGCCCGAACTCACAATCCTGAGATCAAGAGTTGGATGCTTACCTGACTAAGTCACCCAGGGGGTCCATAATAACTGCTAATCTTTTTATTATCTTCATAGTTTTGTCTTTTCCAGAATGTTACACAATGGAATCATACAGTATATAGCCCTTTCAGATTGGCTTCTTTCACCCCATAATATGCATTTAAGCTTCTTCCACATCTTCTCATGGTTTCAACAGCTCGTTTCCTTTCAGCACAGAATAATATTCCATTGTCTGGATGTACCACAGTTTCTTCATCCACTCACTTACTGAGAAAGATCTTGGTAACCATGAATAAAGCTGTTATTAACATCAGATTGTAGGTCTTTGTTTGGACTAAAGTTTTCAACTCCTTTGGGTAAATACCAAGTAGCATGACTGCTGCATCATATGGTAAGAGGATGTTAAGTTTTGTAAGAAACCGCCCAACAGTCTTCCAAAATGGCTCTACCATTATGCATGCCCCCCCAGCCCCGTGATGTATAAGCGTTTCTATGCTTCACAGCCTCATCAGCATTTGTCATATCAGTGAATATCGCTCAGTTTCACAATGGCAGAAGAGGCTTTCAGGTAAGAGGAACAAATAATTATAGTTGATAATGTAAGTTCGTCAACAGATTTTTTTTTAAGTGGCACACATTCTCTCTTTCATGTTATTATCTCACATGTACATAAAAATATTTTATAAAAGAAATTGAGGTAGTGGAGAACATTTGCCATAAAGTGAACATATTTCAAATTTATTTTGTTTTCCAAATGACCTCTACTCTTTTGAAGGAAGCCTACTGGATCACAAATTCAATAAAGCAGAATATGAAAGCATCAAGTAAGAAGATAGGCAACACACTTGAATTATTATTTCAGAAAAAGGGGATACCCAAGCAGGCAATAAGCATATATAAATATTCTCAACATTACTACTCACAGAAATGTAAATTAAAACCTCAGTCAGATACTAGGAAACATCTACCTAAAATTTAAGACAATGACAACACCCAGGATTGGCGAAGATATGGAACTGGAACTCTCATACGTCACTGCCAGGAGTATAAAATGATACAACCACTTTAGAAAAATGTTTGTCAGTATCTACTAGAGCTAAACATAATGCAGACCCTACAACCTAGCCATCACACACCTGGATTTACACCCAAAAGAACTAGTACAGAAGTCAGGTATGAGAATGTTCTTAGCAGCTTTTATTTTAAAGATTTATTTACTTGGGAGGGGGCAGACTTAAGCAGTCTTAAGCAGAATCCACGCTGAACACAGAGCCCAACATGGGGCTTGATCCCACGGCCCCGAGATCATGACCTGAGCTGAAACCAAGAGTTGCATGTTTAATTGACTGAGACACCCAGGCCCCCTCTGAGCAGTTTTATAACAGCCCAAAGTAAAACCAACTCAAATGCGCATCAACAGTACAATGAATAAACAAACCGTGGTATAGTCAGTGGACTACTACTCTGCTAGAAAAAAGAATCAACTCCTGCTACACTCGGCAATGTGGCTGTCTGTCACGGATGTCATGATAATCCAAAAAAATCTGGCCCAAAAGAGTAGATTCCATTTATATGAGCCCCATTACTGGTATATGATTCCACTTACATGAATTTCAATAATGGGCAAACCAAATGTATAGTGACAGATGTCAGAAGAGTGGTTCCCTCCAGGAGCCTGGGACAAGTGGCAAGGTCATGAGGGAACCCTCTGCGGTACTGGAGATGTTCTCTCTCTTCATCTGAATGTTACTTACCCTGGTATGTAGATGCACACGGACACAAATTCACAGAGTTGTAGATTTAAGATTTGTGTGCTGGACTGTATGTATCTTACACCTCAATACAAATTTTTAAATGAATGAACAAATCTCTAAAACCATGTAAAGAAGAAAAGTTCCTTTTTGACAAAGAGCCAATATTAGCAAATAGCTGAAATTACCAGCAGTATTACTTTGCCACACTTAAAAATATCTAAGAAATACTGAAAATGGTAAGGTAGTATAGTTTTTAAAATTCTTCCAATGTGACTGTTCCATCTAGACATATATTTTCCCACAAAAAGCTTTATCTATTAAAATGGACTTGCCAACTGCCTTTTTAAGAAGAGTTTTACTTATTTGAGAGAGAGCACAAGCATGAACAGGGGGAGGGGCAGAGGCAGAGGGAGAGACAGACTCCCCGCTGAGCAGTCCCGATGTGGAGCTTCATCCCAGGACCCTGGGATCATGACCTGAGCCACTTAACCCACTGAGCCACCCAGGCGCCCCTTGCCAACTGCTTTGATGTCCTTCAGACATTTCAGTTCTCATTCAACATTACTTTAAAAATATCTTCATGTATATTTTATTGATCAGGATACTGATTTCTCTCCAAATGTATTTTTATGTGTGCGTATGCGCTGTACTCGCCTAAACATATGTGACTAATTACAGGATTGGTTAATGGAAAAGAGAGGTATAAACAGATCTACAAGGTGGAGAATTCTCTTGGTACCCAAGAGGCCTGATCCAATTAGGGCACAGAGTTATGTGACAACTAGTTAATGCCCAAACACACAAAAAGGGTAATTAATTTGTAGATGGTGTTGTTTGCCTCCATATATATTGTTGCATCCACTGATGGCTTGAAACAAATCAAAATAATGCATGTTGAGCTTTCCAAAGTATAGGCCATTCCTTGAGTTCCATAATAAAATCTTATTATTATCTCCATAGTTTTGTCTTTCCCAGAAGAGATTAATTCTGGCTCTGATAGCACCAGGCACCGAATGTTAGGACAGAATAAAGAGAATACTTACTGTTTATGGGCAGGGTTCCTTACCTCCATCAGCGCATTCATGCATTATGTTTAGAATTCTGTTAAAGAATTTCTCCAAAGAAGGGATTTCTATGCTTCATATAACTTACTCATTTTCATTACCTACATAGGAAGGTCCCATTGTCCACTCCCTAAAGGTTTAAAATGTGGTCACACATAAAATTTGAGGCCTAAGTCTGCACATTTTGAAAGTAGCAGAGGCTCTTCACATTGTGGGTAACTTGTGCTTGTGAGGTCCGGAATGAGGAGGGATAAGACATGGACAATCAGTGGATACATTTAATTAGGAAAGGAGGGAAAGAGAGGAAAAGGAGGATCATGTACTAGTGGTATACCGAAATGCTGCTAATTATTTTTTAAATTTATTTTTTATTTATTTTCAGCATAACAGTATTCATTATTTTTGCACCACACCCCGTGCTCCATGCAATCCGTGCCCTCTCTAATACCCACCACCTGGTACCCCAACCGACTCTGAAAATGCTGCTAATTATTTTTTTAAAAATCACAGCTTTTCTACTCACCTATGATGCCACTGAAGGAGCCAAGACATATCTTGACTTCATTGTAAGACTAAGAACCTAAAACACAAGGGAAATTAGTGTTCACCCAAATTGAACACATCAACAGAGTCCCCCCAAATCCTGAATTCTTCACCTCTATGCACTTCTTGTATAGGATACCACTTTTGATTGTAGGTAGAATTGAGACTTTAAATGTATTTTAAAATACACAATACATTCCCTTGTTTCAAAATTTTAATGACTTAAAGGGTCTCTTTAAAATTTTTTCTTCTGGCTCTGTCCTTCAGCCAACCTGGTCACTTTTCCAAAAGCAATCGGTGTTACCAGTTTCTTGGGGATCCTCCCAGAAATATTTAATACTTCCAAGAAAACACACAAATGCACATGACTGCATGTGCACACACACATAGAGATTTTCAACTTCTACACAAATGGTAGCATAACACACACACACACACACACACACACAGACACACAAAGATTTTGTTTATTTATTTGACAGTGAGAGACACAGCGAGAGAGGGAACACAAGCAAGGGGAGTGGACGAGAGAGAAGCAGGCTTCCCACCAAGCAGGGAGCCCAACATGGACCTAGAACCCAGGACCCTGGGATCATGATCTAAGCTAAAGGCAGACGCTTAACGATTGAGCCACGCAGGTACCCTGATATCACACATTTTAATCTGTACCCTGGTTGTTCACTTTCGTGGGAGTATATCATGGATACCATTTCCTATCAGCAGTACATAAGGTTTTTGTACACCCTATTTGTATGCTGCCAGTATGAGCCATCTTTCCAGTTTCAGAACTATGGAGTGAGCAGAACACACATAGAAACTGGGTTTACAGAAATTAGGGCTCCATCACCTACAGACTAGCTTTGAGATTTGGGCAAGGTGCCTAAATCTCCAAACTGCTCGTAGTCACTCAGTTATATGAAGCTTGTGAGGTCCTCCTGCCAAGGAGTTAGGGAGCAACATGAAGAACTTAGGAGTGGGAGTCAGCAACCTATTGAACTATTTCTAGGGTCTCGGGCAGTTGTTTGATCTCTCCCAGCCTCAAGTTTGTTTGTTCACTGATAACCACAGAGAGAAAAGTTTGCTGATCTTCCAAGTACTGTCTAAATTACCAAAAAGGAAGCACATCCACAAAATCATCATACATGTCACGTGATGCAACATGATTGGAGCCCCACAAGTCACCCCTTTGGGCCTCTTCCTAGTTACATTTTCCTCTACAAAAATAACATGACTCTGACTTTAAAAAAAAAAGATTTTGTGTATTTATTTGACAGAGAGAGAGAGAAGAGAGATCACAAGTAGGTGGAGAGGCAAGGAGAGAGGGGAAAGCAGGCTTAGGGAGCCTGATGCGGGGCTTGATCCCAGGACCTGAGCTGAAGGCAGAGGCTTAACCCACTGAGCCACCCAGGTGCCCTGACCCTGACTTCTAATATTGTAATATCATCTGTCCAGTTTTTGCATTTAACACAAATGGAATTGATAGGTATGTATTTTTTGCTGTCTGGCTTCTTTTGCTCAGCATTTGGTTTGAGGTTCACCTCTGTTGTTGAAATAGTAGTGGTTCATCATTGTCGTTGCTGTATTCTGTTGTAAGTATTTGCCACTATTTATGTATTCATTTGACATCATGAACAAATGTCAATGCACTTGTGCATTGCTCGCAGATTTTGTCCTTTATTATCATGCTGATGCCGACATTCTGGTGCATGCTTGCATTTCTATGAAGTTTAAGCCTGGGAGTAGAACTGCTGGGTCACAGGGTAAGTTTACATTCAGAATTCTCAGGAATTGGTGGTAACTATAAGAAGTTGTCTCCAAGTTTCAGCAAGCACCAGAAACCAACTCTGGCAGATTTAAGAAAAAAGGAATTTACTGAAAGACCCATTTAGTAGGTAATAAAGTCACTGGCTGTTTTTGAGATATAGGCTCAGGAAAGGTGAGGAGCAAGGTCGGGGTCGGGGGAGCATGGGCGGGACCACAGCCAAGACCACACCATGGTACCAGCATCGGGAGAACTACGTTTCAGTCATGTCATATTCCAGATCTCAGAGCTGGCATCATCAGCACTGAACTCTTGCCACTAATACTGCATTCCTCTGGCTGCAATTGCCAGAAAAAAAAAAAATGCCTCTCTCCCAGCTTCTCTGCCTCCCTAGTCACTGATTCCAAGTCTGGTGTGTGCCCAGCGGATGGGTCAGGCCCGGGTCGCAGGTCCGGGCCACGGACACAAGGCAGCTCAGAAAGTGACTCATCATGTAGGTACTTTCCCAACAGAAGAACAGCTGAGAATTCAGATTTGGGGCATTAAAAAAATCCATTTCTAAGACAGAATGTTTCTTCCCAACTTAAGTAACTGGGGGGAAAAAACAGATATGGGAGGAAATAAAACAAAACAACCTCAGCTGAGCTCTTCAAAAATCTGAGTTTTCCCCTCAAACTACATATTCAGTAAATGTGAGAGGCCTGTTAGTTCTAAACACAAATAGGAGGTTCCTCAAATAATTTAAAAAGATGTCACAGATTTTAGAAAGTATAGATACAGTAATCAGATACCAGAGATTTTTTATAATGAAAAAAAATGCTGTCTTCTTCCATATTTCATCATGTTTTTGAATATGTGCATATGAGGCCTTCCTCATGCCTTGTTAAGGCAGAACCTGCCTTAACAGGCCCCTTGTTCTGGTCCCAAAACCACTTGGTCCAAAGGTAGGCATCTAAGGTCCTTCTATGTTCCTTGGTTAACTTCTGAACAATAAGCCTGTTTTTATCTCGTAGATCTATACCCTCTTACCATTCTATGTTTTCTTTTCCTGATTCCTCTAACTACCTGCCCCATTCAACTGTGGGTCCTGTTGAAAAATTCAGTCCAGTGTTAACTAACTCTGCTCCATCTCAAGTTTTGAGGGCAGAAAGCTCCCTCTCTTCTTGCCTTAACTAACATAACTAACTTAACTAACTAACTTGCCTTAACTAGCTCCTTCCTCAGTCCTCCACTTCCCTCCCTTGAGCACATTGCGCAGAGGCTGAGGTCTCCCACTCAGCGAGCCATGAACCCAACAGGTGCGGAGGCATTCATTGGTGCTGCTTCTGGACAGGATTTCTCCAGCCTTTGGTAAACTTGCATTCCCCCGGCAGGAGAACTCTCTGTCCCTCCTTATGCTGGCCAATCCGCTGGCTGCCTGGTCACCCGTCCCCTCACCAAAAAAGGCCGGCTCCCAGTCTGCCTCTCCTGGAGTAATTCTAGATTTTAACATTCATGGAGATACCTTATCCAGCTTAGTGCCCCTGTCATGCCTTCCGCTCCCTATTGAGAATCTCACACACCCTGAACCTTGTCACGCCTTCCACACTGCTCCACTTTTAGCCGCCTCCTTGCTGCTCACAACTTCCTACTTTTTCTTTTCCTCACCACTTGATTCCCACCTGGTCTCTTCCCTCTGTTAAAGGACTCTATAAACATCCATGCGTGATGGCTCCACACACGTGTATCGTGTCCCAATTTGGTTCACCTCGCAGTACAAGCTCGTTGTCATTTCACCGGATCTTGGTCAGCGCTCTTCTCCATTCCCCTCCAGTGACGGGCCAGGAACTTAAAACTTACCCCAAGTCTTAACTCTGAACAACTGCTGATTTCATTCTCAGCAGATGACCTTGCCTTTACATCAGTATAAAAATTGAGGTCAAGAGGGAGGTCTCACTCAATTTCTCTGTAAACGTATCTATATTCATTGGTTTTTCCTTTCTTTCCTTCCCTCCACAAGTCTGCAGTGTCCCTTCCAAGTTCAAGGCCAAGTCACGCTCGTGGTCCTGCTCAATCTCCTGTACCTGCCCTGACCTTGTTCTGTCAGTCGTCTCTTTCTCAAACTCTTTATTGGATCCTCCCCTCGGTCTATAAACACCTGAAGACATTTTCACTGTCAAGGGCTCTTACACCTGCATCCTACTGCACTGCCACCTAGCTGCTCTTTGGCCCTCTAAGCATAGAAAAACAGCCTTCTCAAGTGTGTTTGAGAAGATTCATCATCATGGATGACAAATGTCTCATTGCCAAGTCTAATATACATTTTCCAGTCTAACAATTTCTTTCTTTCTTTTCTTTTTAAGATTTATTTATTTGACAGACAGAGATCACAAGTAGGCAGAGAGGCAGGCAGAGATAGAGAGAGAGAGAGAGAGAGAGAGAGGAGGAAGCAGGCTACCCGCTGAGCAGAGAACCCGATGCAGGGCTCGATCCCAAGACCCTGGGATCATGACCTGAGCCGAAGGCAGAGGCTTTAACTCACTGAGCCACCCAGGCACCCCACATTTTCCAGTCTAAATGTGACTTTCTTTTCCTGATTGTAAAATCAGTGCTTGACCGTTTGTTAGGCCTCAGTCCATGCAGTCAGACTGCCATAACCGAATACTATGGACTGAGTAGTTTAGAAGCAACAGAACTTCCTTGCTTACCAGTTCTAGAGGCTGGGAGCTCAGGAGGCAGGAACCAGCATGGCCAGGGAAGGCCCTCTGCTGGGCTGCAGCCTTCTCATCAGACCCTCACGTGGCAGAATGTGGAGGGAGCTCTCAGAAGCCTCTTTTATAAAGCACTGATCCCATTCATGGGGGTTTCACCCTAAGGGCGGAGTCAACTTCCAAAGGCTCCGCCTTCTGATATCGTCACCTTTGGCAGTTAGAATTGCAGCCTACGAAATTTGGACGGGCACCACATTCAGACCATAGCCATCACATGATATTTGGAAAATACAGGAAAATACAAAAAAGAAAAATAACTTCACCTGTAATAGCACTAAACGGTGATAACCATTGTTAACATTTTGACATTATAAACACAGACCTTGATTGATATCATGAATATGTCCCTGTATCTTTAAATATTTTTTGAAGAAACTTATAACTGCATGATATTCTATGAAATAAATTGTCAGAGGTGATGCATTCTGCTACTGTTGGCTATTTGCTCCATATGTTTAATCTTTCTTATTATAAATAAAAGTGTTATATATATCCTTGAACATAAGTCTTTGGCAATTTGCTTGGGATTCTTTCTTCAGCATCAATTATTGAAAAAGGGTGTGCCTGGGTGGCTCAGTGGGTTAAGCCATGATCTCAGGGTCCTGGGATCGAGTCCTGCATCGGGCTCTCTGCTCAGCAGGGAGCCTGCTTCCCTTCCTCTCTCTCTGCCTGCCTCTCTGCCTACTTGTGATCTCTCTCTGTCAAATAAATAAATAAAATCTTTTAAAAAAAAAGGGGGGGGGGAATGACCAGGTCCTAGGGTATAACTGTTTTTGGGGTGGGGGGTTTGCTGTACAATGCTAAATCAGGTACTAGGAATGTAGGAGTTACTTGTGGTCTCATCTGCAATGAGTTTGAGTACCTCCTTTCTTTTCCTTTCTGTCTGAAAACTTTCTACTCCATTTCCATTATAATGTCTTCTGCTCTGTTTCTATATTGATACCCTCTTCTAGTTTTTCCATTTCTGTCATTTTTTTGTCCCCCTTTTGGGAGATTATCTTGCTATAACTACCCCTTACAGTTGATGTTTCCCATACTTATATTCTTAGCCCACTATCCCTCTCACTGTCTTGTTTCCTAGGATTCTTTTGTTTACTCCAGTACTTTGAAGTACTGGCCTGATGATTCCCAGATACAAGACACCAGACTTGGCCTCTCTCCTGATTTTCAGACTCATGTGTAGAATCCTCCGTGGGGCATCTCCTTTTTGTTAACTTACAAATAACCAAAAACTCAGCCTGTCAAAAAGTGAGTTCGTAATACAACTAGCCAAGAAGTCACTCACACTCTAAATTTGAGAGACGTATTTGCCTTTGCCTGCTTGGTCAACCATGCTCCCCAACACAGCACCACCCCCTATCAGACGGAAAGAAGACTTTCAATTTAATTGCTACTTACCTGAGTAGAGAACACATTCAAGATGGGAATATCCCTGAATCTTACTCTTTTTCTTGTTTGAGAGATAAACATTTAGTATATTTTCTTACTGGTAGAAGTTAGTTAGGGCCAAAAGCAGGCATAAAAGTTTTATTTCTGACTTTCAGCCTTAAGTAATACACTTTCACTCAGAATTCATGATTTAACCTATGTGTGTAAACAAAAAAATCAGCGAACCAAGCAAGGATATTCAAAATATAAAATAATATTAACTTTAAGCTGGAGAGGATATTTTTTTTAAAGATTTTATTTATTTATTTGTCAGAGAGAGAGCGAGAGCGAGCACAGGCAGACAGAGTGGAAGGCAGAGTCAGAGGGAGAGGGAGAAGCAGGCTCCCCGCGGAGCAAGGAGCCTGATGTGAGACTCGATCCCAGGACGCTGGGATCATGTCCTGAGCCGAAGGCAGCTGCTTAACCAACTGAGCCACCCAGGCGTCCCTGGAGAGGATATTTTAAGACATCCAGTTGAATACCATTTTTTTTTTTAACAATCTGGGGGCCAGGGATGTTGCTTGGCTTACTCACAGACGCATGGTTAGTTAGTAGCAGATATCACTAAAATCCAATTTGTTCCAGTATTTATCTCAATATGTAAATATTTCCAAATGTTCCTAACCTTGGTCCTCTGAGAATCTGTACAAGAAGATACTCATGCACAAGTAACTTCTGAAAAATCCTATGTATCTCTCTTTCTAAGAGAATTATAACCAGGGCTGCATTATAATATTCAAGGGCTCTAGACACTTTTGCCTGTGCGGGCTACCCTCTCCATAAAAAAACCATGAAAATATGTTTTATGACTACATTGGTATAAAGATTAATATAATCCAGGGTGGATTCGTTATTATATATTCCTTATTATATTTTCAGTTTTTCTTATTTTAAAAGAAATGAAAATATTTTTGTAGGTTCCTAAAAGGATTATGGGCCCTGGCACTGTGGCAACTGGATAGATCAGTCCTATTCATAAAGCATGAGAAAGACTCACAGAAGACTTACGAAGAGAAAACTCGTTTACCTTTGTTCTACCTAGCATTTCCAAAATTTGTGCTCACAGGATCCTATGAACATCTCAAAGTTTACCAGCGTTCTATAAAAACACAGTTTGGATAAAATGTTCTCTGCTCTCAAACTGCGAAGATAATCACTTTGCAGAAAGGTAGAAAGCAATGCAAAATCAAGTTACTCTGACTGGGCCATGGTTGAGATCTCTGAATTAGCTGTAAAATATCCATAAAAGCCTCCTCAAGATGTTTTATAGAGCAAGCAAGCATATCAAACTCTCACATTTAGTTCCCATTAACATATGGAATAATTGACAATTATATTTCATTAACACATCCTTCTAGTACATGGGAATAGTAATACACCATTAACTCGTGCTTTTGCTTCTTAAACTAATCAAATAAAATTAGAATGTCTATAAAACTAGATTCCCAACTCATTTTCAGAAGATGGATAATAAAAATTTCATGAATTAGAAATCAGCCAGTATTCATTGCATATGGTGAGTCCTTTAAAAAGTGGCCACTTCTCTATGCCTTTATGATTCGTTTGACATATCAATATGAACAATCAGCTAGTATTTTGTGTCTTTAATGGCTGTTGACATTCCTTTTAAGTGTCAGTGTTTCTTATGAGTATCACCAGAGAAAGCTGGGGCATTATCTGAGTTCTGGAAGAGCCACCCTGAGAATCCATCCTGCCCTCTGCAGAGCTACACAACCTCAACATACAAGACTCAAGGGGTTAGGTTCGATACAACAACACTCACTGTGTGCCTTCTATGTTCTAGGTACTAGGTACAAGTGAGATATAGTTCATGTGGGTAAAGGCTCGAGCCTAATAAGGAAACAGCAAATTTTAATATCATGTGGTGAGAAGGATACACGGGATATTACAGAAGCACATGGGGTACAGCAAAGGCAGGTGTTGGGTAGGCACCCAGCCTGACCTGTAAAAAGGAAAATGAGAAATGTGGGCTTATTGAGGGGTAGGAGAACAGCAAAGGACAGGAAACAACTCTTAAAGGAAGCAGTGTGTGAAAAATGGGATGCACTCTTTTTCAATTTCCTAATATAAATATCAATACAGTAGAATAATCTGGAATGTGCAGGCAGCAAAGTTTCATGTTACATTTAGCAAACAATTTCAAATTGTAGACATAAGAGAGACTAAGAGCTCTTATGTGAGAGGTGATCTGATTGATTTTATAGCAAGGAAAGCATTTCAATATGTGGTATGAGGTCTGAAAATCAGTTATAAACTTACATTAATCAAATTTCTTCCAGGGATGCCTGGCTGGCTCCAGTGGGTTAAGCCTCTGCTTTTGCCTCAGGTGATGATCGCAGGATTCTGGGATTGAGCCCCGAATCAGGCTCTCTCTGCTCAGTGGGGAGCCTGCTTCTCCTCCTCTCTCTCTGCCTGCCTCTCTGCCTACCTGTGATCTCTGTCTGCCAAATAAGTAAATAAAATCTTTTAAATCTCTTCCTGATCTATAGTTTTAAAGACCTGATATATTGGCAGGCGATGAGTCAGGATAGGACAGCCCTATGCCACAGCAACAAACAAATAAAAATCTCAGTGGTTTAACACAAAATGTATTTTTCACTCACAAAGTCTGCTGTGAATCCAGACTCTCCAAGGTAAATATTGCCATCAGATGACCAGAGAGATACAGGCTGTTTTGGTCTTCCATATCCATCATCTCAACATGAGACCTCCTCTGCAATTGCTCGACAAAGGAAGAAACTACTGGAAAGTCAAACATTGACTCTAGAATATTTTGGTCTGGAAGTGACATCCAGTATTTCTCCTGACAATCCATTGATCAGAACTAATGACGTGGCCCTCCCAAGGTGTAATATTCCTCTATATCTGAGAGGAGAGCAAGACTGGATATGGGGGATCACAGATGTCCTTATCACACCAGTCTTTAGACAGAAATGCCTTTTGGCAAGGGAAACAAAGTGAAAATGAACTTTTGGGACTTCATCAAGATAAAAGGCTTCTGCACAGCAAAGGAAACAGTCAGCAAAACAAAGAAGCAACCCATGGAATGGGAGAAGATATTTGCAAATGACACTACAGACAAAGGTTGATATACAAGATCTATAAAGAACTTCTTAAACTCAATACCTAAAAAATAATCAAGTCAAAATATGGGCTGAAGACATTAACAGACACTTCTCAAGATATACAAATGGCTAACAGACACATGAAAAAATGTTCATCATCAGCCATCAGGGAAATTCAAATCAAAACCACATACAAATCAAAACCACAATGAGATATCACCTCACACCAGTCAGAATGGCTAAAATCAACAAGTCAGGAAATGACAGATGCTGGCGAGGATGCGGAGAAAGGGGAACCCTCCTACACTGTTGGTGGGAATGCAAGCTGGTGCAGCCACTCTGGAAAACAGCATGGAGGTTCCTCAAAATGTTGAAAATAGAACTGCCCTATGACCCAGCAATTGCACTATTGGGTATTTACCCTAAAGATACAAATGTAGTGATCCAAAGGGACACATGCACCCGAATGTTTATAGCAGCAATGTCCACAATAGCCAAACTATGGAAAGAACCTAGATGTCCATCAACAGATGAATGGATCAAGAAGATGTGGTATATATACACAATGGAGTACTATGCAGCCATCAAAAGAAATGAAATCTTGCCATTTGCAACAACATGGATGGAACTAGAGCGTATCATGCTTAGCGAAATAAGTCAAGCAGAGAAAGACAACTATCATATGATCTCCCTGATATGAGGAAGTGGTGATGCAACATGGAGGCTTAAGTGGGTAGAAGAAGAATAAATGAAACAAGATGGGATTGGGAGGGAGACAAACCATAAGTGACTCTTAATCTCACGAAACAAACTGAGGGTTGCCGGGGGGAGGGGGTTTGGGAGAAGGGGGTGGGATTATGGACATTGGGGAGGGTATGTGATTTAGTGAGTGCTGTGAAGTGTGTAAACCTGGTGATTCACAGACCTGTACCCCTGGGGATAAAAATATATGTTTATAAAAAATAAAAAATTAAAAAAAAAAAGAAGTAAAAAAAAAAAAAAAAACCACATAACACCACTTAGAATGGCAAAAATTGACAAGGCAAGAAACAACAAATGTTGGAGAAGATGTGGAGAAAGGGGACCCTCTTACACTGTTGGTGGGAATGCAAGTTGGTGCAGCCACTTTAGAAAACAGTGTGAAAGTTCCTCAAAAAGTTAAAAATAGAGTATTTTAAAAATAGGTATTTACCCCAAAGGTACAGATGTAGTGAAAAGAAGGTCCTATACACCCCAATGTTCAGAATAGTAATGTCCACAATAGGTAAACTGTGGAAAGAACCAAGATGCCCTTCAACAGACAAATGGATAAAGATGTGGTCCATTTATACAATGGGATATTACTCAGCCATCAGAAAGGATGAATTCCTAACTTTTGCATCAACATTAATAAGACTGGAGGAGATTATGCTGAGTGAAATAAGTCAAGCAGAGAAAGTCAATTATCATATGGCTTCACTTATTTGTGGAACATAAGGAATAGCATGGAGAACATAAGGAGAAGGAAGGGAAAATGAAGGGGGAGAATAAGAAGGGGAAATGAACCATGAGAGACTATGGACTCCAGGAAACAAACTGAGGGAGGTAGGGGGACAGGTTAGCTCAGTGATGGGTATTAAGGAGGGCACATATTGCATGGAGCACTGGATTTTATATGCAAACAATGAATCTTGGGACACTACATCAAAAACTAATGATGTAGTCTATGGTGACTAACATAACATAAAAAAAAAAAAAAAAGAAATGACTTTTTGCAAGCTCAGAACCTAACCCTCTGAATCAATAATAGATTGGTACTCTTTCCAAAAATTAAAAAAATAATAGAGTAGGAATGTTTATTTTCCAAGTGTATTTTTAAGTAGATAATTACCTGATAATTTATGATTTTAAGCCTCAAATCTATGACAGCTTTCAGGAAGTGACTACATTGCCATTAGAAAGCTAAGTTCAACAGCCACTGTATTTAAACTTACCTTTCTAGAGTAATAAAATACTTAGTCCTTTTTATGGTGATCTAGCTTTCACAAAGTGGAGTGCCCTCATCAAGATTAACCAGGGGACTTGCTAAGAACCAAGACTTCTAGCCCACCTACAGAATGAGACTCTGGAGGAAGAAAACTACAATTGCTCCCAGGGATTCTTACACACAATGATGTTTGAAAATCACCCACTGTAGAAGAAATAGAGGTCCAAGCTGGAAGAAGGGAAATGATGGGCTTTCTTAAAATCCACATCTGTGCAGTGGAGCTTGCCCTGAGGCTTGCCTGATTGAAGGCAGGAGGAAGATCTAATTTGACTCATGTTAGTTCTGGTTAGAAGAAATTGCAACAAACAGACCCTCCTGGGAGCACCACAGCCATCTACTCAGCAGGAGATGCCCCTCAGGTTCCTGGTAGTTGTACCAAATTTGAGCACAGAGCTGAATCAAGAATCATGCTTTTGACCCTGGTGTTTTTTTCTTTTCACCTCCTGTCTCTTCTGGGTATCTTCATCCCCTAGGTGATCTCATCTAGTCTTAACTGCTTAAAATGCTGACCATATGCTAAATCTTTGCAAATATTTATCTCTAGACCTAAATTCTTTTCTAACCCCAGACTATTGCCTGTTCAACATCTTCATTCAGCTGTCTAGAAAGGCTTTTCAAAGTTAACGTGTCGAAAACTGACCCCCTGATATTCTTCCCCCAAATGTGCTCCTCCCACAGACTGACTCTCCCATCTCAGTTACAACTTCATTCTTTGTTGGTCTAGGCCAAAGTCCTTGGAGTCATACATGACTTCCCTTTCTGCCACATATACTTTCCAATCACCCAATGAGTCCTTTCAGCTTTGTTTTAAAAATAAACCCAGGATTTGAGGACTTCCCACTCAGCCCTACTGTTACTACTCTAGTTGCAGTGCCCAGCGTCTCTTATCTGGCTTGGGGCAGTGGCCATATAAAGGTTGTGTCTCATTCTTTCTTCTCAAGTTCCTCTTAGCCTGCCCTCTCATTGTGGCAGCCAACAGGCCCAGTTAATATATTGCAGCAGATCATGAAAACTCCTGTGCTCAAAATCCTACAAGAGGCTCCCCACATCACTCTCAGGAAACATCCAAGTTCTTTTTTTTTTTTTTTAAGATTTTATTTATTTATTTGGTAGAGATCACAAGTAGGCAGAGAGAGAAGAAGGGAAGCAGACTCCCTGCTGAGCAGAGAGCCCGACGCGGGACTCGATCCCAGGACCCTGAGATCATGACCTGAGCCGAAGGCAGAGGCTTTAACCCACTGAGCCACCCAGGTGCCCCCCAAAAATCCAAGTTCTAACAATGGTCTGCAGGGCCTTGTATGAGCTAATCCCCATTTTCTGACTTCATTTCCTTCTACACTTTCCTTTATTCATTCATTTCAGACACATGGTACTTTTAAATTTCCTTTCACACATTGGTCATTGTCTCTTCTTTTTACCTTACTTCACCTGCCTGGATGATTTCCCCCAAATATTTGCAGGTCATCCTTTGGGTCTTTGTTCTAAGGGCATCTTCTCAATGAGGATATAGTGCTAAGTGCTGAGGAGAATGAGAGGGGATAGAAGGTGCTGGATAGGGAAGAGGGTAACCTACTATAGCTAAAATGTCATGCCGCCTCCAATCTGGCACCTTATACCTCCATTCATTCTCCTTAGCACTAAGACACTATGTATTTTTATTCATATCTTGTTTATTATTTGTCTTCTACATAAGTTTGTAAAGGTTCATGAAAGCAAGTTTTATTTTTTATTTTTTTATTTTTTATTTTTATTTTTTTCATTTTAATTTTATTTATTTTATTTTTATTTTTATTTTTTATTTTTATTTTCATATATTTATGTATCTCAGCATCTAGAACAGTGTCTAGCACATGTAGTCATTCAATAAATATTTCTTGACAGAATAAATGAATATTTGTCTGCTAATGATACCCAGTCCTTGGTATATACAATTCTGATACCCATATATTATTGCAGTTTTGTAATCTGCTGTTTGTCCCAGCTTCCTATGGATCTTAAACTGAAACTTTCCACTCAAAATGGCTAAGTCATCAAGAAAACTGGCAAGCGACAGGAAGGGGACATGATGACCGGAACTTTGGCCCTCAAGAGTAGAAAATTCTAAGAAAACAAGACAGTGAGAGGAGGGACAAACACTTTATGCAAATACAGAGGTATTTGCTGTGGTAGGTGGTCTCTGAAATGGCTTCCAGGGACCCCTGCTTCCTGGTACTCAAGAGAAATCTCCTTTCTCTTTAAGTTGGGCTGGCCCTAGTGACTCAATTCCAACAGGATACTGCAAAAGTTGTGGTATGTCATTTCCAAGAGGTGGCTACAAAATGATTTCATTTCTGAGTGGCTTAGGGTTTCTTCCTCTCTCTTGCTTTCTCACTCTGCTGAAGCAAGATTCCAAGTATTGAGTGGCTATACAGGAAGGCCAATCAGCAAGGAAATGAAGAAAGCCTCTGCCGAGAGCCAGTAAGATTCAGCCTTCCGTCAGACCTCCTGTTAGAAGTTGAATCCTTCCAATAGCCAGGTTGAATTCAAAAGCATACACTTCGGCATTCACTTTTAAGACCAAGTGTGTCTTACTTCCTTGTCAGTGTAAGTTCAGTGCCCGGCAGATTGGTTTGTGCACAGTGAAGGGATGCTAGGAAATCAAAAGACATCACATTTGCAGTCAACTCATTTGTTCTTAAAACGGGGTCAAGTTTACTTCTTCTAGTACTCAAAAGAACATTTAAAGATACGTTAAATTTGGTGTTTTGTGCGAGAAACAACTCCTCATTGTTCAAGAAGAAAATGCAACTTTGATGTTTTTAAAACAGCTGTTAGCATTTTTTTGGTATGTTCATAAGTAAGATTCTTATGACCTTGAAGACTAGCTTCACAGCACTATAAACCAATTAAATGTTAAACATTGTGTCTCTTAACCTTGGTAATAAGTATTCCACATAGAAATTACTCTTCAACTCCCTTTATGCTAATTAGGACTCTAAGTAAAAAACAAATTAAAAAAAAGAGAGATACTCTTGTTTTTTTGGCCTTATCGACTGCCACGAAGGAGAAAATGATGAAATGTGTCATGGGATGGGAAAGTTGAAATGCTTACAGATGTTACTTTGACAAACTGCTAGCTTGATGCTGACTCATAGTCCACAGGGCTGTAGAAAACTGGTACCACAGAGAGGTGATGCAGGAAGTGGGTACAGTATACACCTTTCCAATCCCCGGAGGTTCTTCTAGTATTAGAGAAGCAATACAAGTCTGGTAACATGACTTCATGGCAAGTGTATCATTCAAGCGGGGCCATTACTCTAAGTACACCTTTGTCTGAATGTGTGTATGAGAAGGGATAGTGTATTGTATTCCCAAGTCTGCTCAAACAAATGACCACAAGCTTGGTGGATTAAAGCAACAGAAATTGATTCACAGTACTGGAAGTCAAAAGTTGGAAATCAAAGTGTCAACAAAGCTGGTTCTTTCTGGAAGCACTGAAGGAGAGTTTGTTCCAGGTCTCTCTCACAGCTTCTGGTGGCACTGACAATCCTTGGTGTTCTCTGCCTTCTAGAAACATCACCCCCATCTCTGCCTCTGTCTACACATGGCTTTCTTCCTGATGTCTAAGTCTCAAATCTCTCTCTTCCTATCTCAAGTAAAGGCAACCACTGACTAGATTTAGACCAGGCTCTATATCTAGGATGGCCTCATCTTGAGATCCCTAATTACATCTGCAAAGATTCTATTTCCAATTAAGGTCACATTAACAGGTACTGCAGATTAGGGCAGATATATATTTTTGGAGGATACAATTCGATCCTCTACAAATTGCATATAAAAATGGTTTGAGTTTGAGAAGCATGATGTGGACTCGTAATTTTTTTGGAATTGACAAACCTTTTATGATAATAAGATAAGTTTAATATTCATGTTAGAAAACTCAGAAAAGAGAAATACAAAGACAAGAATAAAATGTGGGATTTACTTTTTAAAAATTATTTCTTGTTAAAAATAGAACTACTCGAGGCGCCTGGGTGGCTCAGTGGGTTTAAGCCTCTGCCTTCAGCTCAGGTCATGATCCCAGGGTCCTGGGATTGAGCCCCACATCGGGCTCTCTGCTCAGCGGAGAGCCTGCTTCCCCCTCTCTCTCTGCCTGCCTCCCTGCCTACTTGTGATCTCTGTCAAATAAATAAAATTTAAAAAAATAGAACTACTCTATGACCCAGCAACTGTACTACTAGATATTTACCCAAAGGATACAAAAATACAGACTTGAAGGGGTACATGCACCCCGATGTTTATAGTGGCATTATCAGCAATAGCCAAACTATGGAGAAAGTCCAAATGTTCATCAACTGATGAATGGATGAAGCAGCAGTGGTGGACATCTACAATGGAATATTACTCATTACTCAGAAGAATGAAATCTTGCCTTTTGCAATGACATGGATGGAGTTAGAATGTATTATGCTAAATGAAGTAAGTCAGTCCAAGAAAGAGAAATACCATATGATCCCACTCATATGTGGAATTTAAGAAGGAAAACAGATGAACATATGGGACAGGGGAAAAGGAAAAAAGGAAAGAGCCATCAGAGACTCTTAACAATAAAGAACAAACTGAGGGCTCAGAGGGAGCAGGATAGGGGATGGGCAAGATGGGTGATGGGTATTAAAGTGAACACTCTTGATGAGTACTGGGTGTTGTGTGTAAGTGACAAATCACTGAATTCTACTCCAGAAACCAATATTGAACTGTATGTTAACTACCTAAAATTTAAATGAAAAAAAAGTTCCTTCTGAGCCCAGTAGAAAACAAGCCATTTTTGACCACTAAAAGAACCATTTTAAGGTTAATTTTTACAATAAAGGTACAATATACATAACAAAAGTCCATAAATTATAAATGTACTGCTTGATGAATTTTCACAAAGTGAACACACCCACATAAACACCCTCTATATCAAGAAATTGAATATTCTTTGCTCCCCAACATCATTCTTGTGATCCTAGTTACTATCCACATCCCTGAGGGTAACCACAAGCCTGACTTCTAACACTCTGTAGAATATTTCTTCTTGGGGCACCTGGGTGGTTAAGTGGGGTAAAGCCTCTGCCTTCGGCTTAGGTCATGATCCCAGGGTCCTGGGATTGAGCCCCAAATTGGGCTCTCTGCTCAGCAGAGAGCCTGCTTCCTCCTCTCTCTCTGCCTGCCTCTCTGTCTACTTGTGATCTCTGTCTGTCAAGTAAATAAATAAAATCTTTAAAAAAAAAGAATATTTCTCCTTGTCCTTTGATTCTGTATAAAGTAATCTGGCTTCTTTTATTCAATACAATTCATATGTTGCACATGGGCAACATATTCTCTTTGCTCTATAGTATTCTACTGTGTGAATTTGTTAATCTCTTCTACTATTGATAGGTATTTGAATTACTTCCAGATTTATCTAAGATCAATACTGCTATAGTCATTCTTGCACGTGTCTTTGGTACATATATGTTCACATTTCTTTGGGGTATATACGTGAGGGTGGAGGAGTTGGATCATTGGGTATTTATGTGTTCAGTTTTAATAGATATTGCTAAACTGTTCTCCAAGACACTTGTACCAATTAACACTCTCACCAACAGAGTTTGAGAATTCTAGTTATTTCACATCCTTTTTGTCACTTGGTATTGTTAGGCTTTTTAATTTTAGTCAATCTAGTAGGAAGCTCAAGAAAATTATGACATGATTTGAAGCAATTGATGTACTGTAAGAAATTATTGTACACCCTAATGGTTGGAACACTCCCCTTTAAGAAGTCCAGGGTTGATGGCATTCATGGGAAAGCAAATACTAGCTGACACAAGTAAATAATATTTTCATCATTATATTAATGTTTTTAGTGTTTATCCTTGACAATCTTTAGAAAAAGCATAAAATACTTAAATTTTACTGCAGATTGGAATGAAAACTTTAGTAGCCTTGTCAATGTAAAATAAAGGGAAACTGATGACAGGTGAGATGTGGAAAGAAGAGACAGAAAAAAGTGGGTATTTTCATCTCACAAGGTGGACAGTATAGAGGTAACAGACGTTGATAGGATGTGGGGCGCCTGGGTGGCTCAGTCAGTGAAGCATCTGACTTTGGTTCAGGTGCTGATCTCAGGGTCCTGGGATGGAGTCCTGCATAAGGCTCCCTGATCAGCAGGGAGTCTGCTTCTCCCCTTCTCTCTGTCCTACTCCATGTTCTCTCTCTCTCTTCTCTCAAATGAATAAATAAAATCTTTTTTTAAAAGTTGATAGGATGTTAAATAGTTCCCTGTGTTATTTAAAGCTATAAAAGCAAGTGATAGAAAAAACAATACTATAATTTAGATAAATTAGAAAAAAGATATGAGGAAGATGGAGTTTTATGCATATATTTAAAGTTATAAAAGCAATCAAGAAAAAATAGAAGTAAGAGGTAAGGAATTGGGGTTAAATTTTTTTTAGTTTACATTTTTCATATGTGGTAGTAAACAGATGTAATTTGAAGTTGGTAAAGCAAGAAGTTGATGCATAAGCTTATTAAGGTATTTGCAGTTACTAAGATAAAGTTCCAAAGAACTAAAGAAGTTAAAGACGTGGTCCCTGGAGAATGCCCATAAGGGTGTGACCAGCTAGGCCTAGAGATGGTTAGTTTTCATTATAATCTTTTCTGTATTAACTATCTGCCAAGTATATGTAGTCCTTTGATATGAAAGAATGAAGTTTTAAAAGTCGGAATTATTAGGGGAGATGATCAAGTCTAATGCTCTTGCTGTGAGTGATTTCAACTCCTACTTTGCAGAGAGGGAAAAAGAAATGAAAGAGGTGTAAGCGAGCATAAAGATGCATTATGGGATCTAGGAACTGGAATGCTAGAAAACAAAACTGGAGAAGATAAGGAAAAAAGGATCACCATCAGGTGGAAAATAAACAGAAAATAAGAATCTTAATTTATTTACCCAGATTGTTTCCTTCAGAATTCTATCTGGTGAAATAGTTCATGGTTTGAGAATTTCGACAGGTGATACAACTATCATGAACAGACACTTCTCCAATGAAGACATACAAATGGCTATCAGACACATGAAAAAATGTTCATCATCACTAGCCCTCAGGGAGTTTCAAATTAAAACCACATTGAGATACCACCTTACACCAGTTAGAATGGCCAAAATTAGCAAGACAGGAAACAACATGTGTTGGAGAGGATGTGGAGAAAGGGGAACCCTCTTACACTGTTGGTGGGAATGCAAGTTGGTGCAGCCTCTTTGGAGAACAGTGTGGAGATTCCTCAAGAAATTAAAAATAGAACTTCCCTATGACCCTGCAATTGCACTCCTGGGTATTTACCCCAAAGATACAGATGTCATGAAAAGAAGGGCCATCTCTACCCCAATGTTCATAGCAGCAATGGCCACGGTCACCAAACTGTGAAAAGAACCAAGATGCCCTTCAACGAATGAATGGATAAGGAAGATGTGGTCCATATACACTATGGAGTATTATGCCTCCATCAAAAAGGATGAATACTCAAATTTGTATCAACATGGATGGGACTGGAAGAGATTATGCTGAGTGAAATAAGTCAAGCAGAGACAGTCAATTATCATACAGTTTCACTTATTTGTGGAGCATAAGAAATAACATGGAGGACAAGGGGAGATGGAAAGGAGAAGGGAGTTGGGGGAAATTGGAAGGGGAGGTGAACCATGAGAGACTATGGACTCGGAAAAGCAATCTGAGGGTTTTGAAGGGGCGGGGGTTGGGAGGTTGGGGGAGCCAGGTGGTGGGTATTATGGAGGGCACGTATTGCATGGAACACTGGGTGTGGTGCATAAACAATGAATTCTGCTACACTGAAAAGAAATTTTTAAAATGTGGGGGAAAAAACTAGCCATACTGGCAGAGTGTGCTGGCTTCCCAATTTCTCAACTTTCTAGGTCACTTCATGGTTTACACTGTTTCTAGATAAATCTCACTGTGAATCTGATCTCACTCCCTGCTCGAAATCTTCAATGACTCCTATCCAATCAAGTGTTAAATCCTCACCTTGGTATTTTGAATAATAGGGCTACAGTACACAGGTTGACAGTCAGTATGGTACTGCTAAGTATTAAAGTGGAAATGTGAATGGAGGCAGTGCTGCTATTGAGGCCTGTGCTCCTTAATTCTACACCATAATGACTCCAGTGAAACCCACATGTACACACAGAGACACAGATAAGAGTGGTCCTTGCCTATAAGAGTGAAAAACCAGAAGCAACCTAGATGTCCATTAATAGGAGAAGGGACCAGCAAAGTGGGTAAGGTCCTATAGTATAGAGAATCAGAAATAGTTAAAACACACGAACCAGTTCTGCCAGTTTCAACATGAATAAATCACCAAAGCAAAATGTTGATTGAGAATTGCAACCTGTAGAAGGTTCCATACAATATGATTCTGTTTATGAAATGTTTAATAGCATGCACTTGTTATTTAAAAAAAGAACAAAATGAGTATAAGGAAAAATATAGATTAAAATCTGATGATGGTTATCTCTGTGGAGAGAAAAGAATTGAGAAGGGTGCAAACAAGGTATCAACTCTTACTCCATTGCACTTCTTAATAAGAAAAGACCCAGAAAACAATGGAGCAAAAAATGAACGAGGGTAAATGGTAAGTATTCTTTGTTTTCTCCATATGTTTAAAATATGACATAAAACAAATACCCAGATAGAAAAAATATTCTAACTTTCCATCTCAGGGTGATGAGATTATGCGTGACTTTGTTCTTCCTTTCGCTTATTTTTCTTAATTTTCAAGAATAAACATTTTTTTATTTTTGGTCTATAGCCAAACACATCAAAAGCAAAGGTGTCCTTCCGTCTTCACAGCAAGAAAAGTGCTTGTAAACAAACTAAAACTCTACAACTCCTCTTAGATCCATTAGAGGATTGAGGTTATAGGGCAAATCATTGCTCTGGAAACTAGAAACACAGGATACAGAGAATCACAGTTTACCTGAACAGAAGCTGCTATAGGAGCTTGATAGGTTTCAAGTGTTCCTACTGAAAGACTATCTAATGGCTAGAGATTGACTGTGGGCTAGCTTTGAGAGATAAAAATGTCTGGAGCATGGAGCACTGGGGGTGTGGTCCATAAACAATTAATTCTGGAACACTGAAAAGAAACAGAAAATAAATAAAAATTTTAAAAAATGTCTGGGGCACAGTCTAATAGAGACCTCCATGATTTTTGAGGATTACTTCTAGCAGCCTGATAGGTTCTCAGGATGAAGATCAGAGAAGAATCCTCTTGTGCTACAGGTGGTGGTTAGGGTGTGGGAACATTGACTTTAAGTTGAACCCAGAGCACTCTATTCTCATTAACAACAGCCCACCCTCAAGGGAAATTATTTTACCACAGCTTAACCCACTTACAGTTTACCACAGCCTACCTGGTATAGGGGAAGGGAAATACTCAACTTCAGGTCCCTCTAACTTTCCTGTCTCACTTAAGGAGAGAGAGAAGGCCAAAAGCACTTCTGAAGGTCATAGACTCACAGAAGACTGAACCGTAATCATAAGAATATAGAATGTCCGAAGGAGCACGTGCACCCAAATGTTTATAGCAACAATGTCTACAATAACCAAACTATGGAAAGAACCTAGATGTCCATCAACAGATGAATGGATAAAGAAGATGTGGTGTATATATACACAATGGAATACTATGCAGCCACCAAAAGAAATGAAATCTTGCTATTTGCAACGACGTGGATGGAACTAGAGGGTATCATGCTTAACGAAGTAAGTCAATTGGAGAAAGACAACTATCATATGATCTCCCTGATATGAGGAAGTGGAGATGCAACATGGGGGGTTAAGGGGGTAGGAGAAGAATAAATGAAACAAGATGGGATTGGGAGGGACACAAACCATAAGTGACTCTTAATCTCACAAAACAAACTGAGGATTGCTGGGGGGAGGGGGGGTTGGGAGAAGGGGGTGGGATTATGGACACTGGGGAGGGTATGTGCTTTGGTGAGTGCTGTGAAGTGTGTAAACCTGGTGATTCACAGACCTGTACCCCTGGGGATAAAAATATATGTTTATAAAAAATAAAAAAATAAAAAATAAAAGATTATAGAATGTCCAGCCACACCCCCCCTCATTTTAACACCACGTCAATATGGCCCCTGTCTAATAACAGGGGCTTACAGCTGAAACAACTACAAGCCTCAGACCCACTTTAAGAAGGAATTTCTAGGGAAACCCAAAGATAATGGGGGGGGGGTACAAAACACAGAACACTAGATAACATTTTAGACCCTGATTGCACAGCTATAGCAAACAGTAAATGGCCTATCTCCTAGTCAGATACACATGAAAGCTCACACTAAAGGCATATTTACCTTAGTTTCTTTTATGCAATACATCACATCTACCTTCCACTGAACGATTTAAAGACTGCTAAAAAGCAAAAGCAAAATGTGTACAGCACAGAAAAACATCAGAAACAGATTCATGGTAAGAATTTTCCAAAATTAAGGACAGACACCAAACCACAGATCCAGGAAGTTCAGAGAACATGAAGCAGAAAAATATACCACTAATCTACCCATACACACATGTGTTAGTTTCTTAGGACTGCCATAAAGTCCCACAAACTGGGTGGCTTGAAACAACAATTATTGTCTCACAGTTCTGAGGACTAGAAGTTTGAAATAAAGGTGTCAGCAAGGCCATGCTCTCTCTGTAATGCATAGGAGAAGAATTCCTTGCCTCTTCCTAGCTTCTGGTGGTTCGTTGGCCATCTTTAACATTCCTTAGCCTGCAGCTGTGTAACTCTAACATGTGCCTTCATATTCACATGGCATTCTACTTGTGTGTCTCGTGTCTTCACAGTTATCTTCTTATAAGGACACCAGTCATGGTGGGATAGTGCCTCACCCTACTCCAGTATGACCTCATCATAACTATTACATCTAATATGACCCTGTTTCCAAATAAGGTCACATTCTGAGCTTCTGGAGTTAGGATTTCAACATACCTTGTTCTGGGGCAGGGAGACACAATTCAACTCTTAATTTTTATACTATAATTGAACTGCAAAAATTGAAGACAAAGAGAAAATTTTGATGAAAGTCAGATGAGAGACGAAAGGACCACCTTACATACAGAGGAATAAGAATTATACCAGGCTTTTCTCTAGAAACCACACAAGCAAGAAGAGAGTGTAGTGAAATATTTACAGTTTTGAAAGAAACAAACAAACAAACCAATCTCAAATTCTTTATTCCACAAAATTATCCTTCGAAAGTGAAGAGACTTTCTCAGACAAATAAGAACTGAGGGAATTTGTCACCAAGAAACATTCCTTGCTAGAAATGTTAAAAGAAATTATTCATAGAGAAGAAAAATTATATAGGTCAGAAACAAAGATCTATACACAGAAAGGAATATATGAAGGTAAAATAAAATCTTTTCTTTTTCTTAGTCTAATTTTATCTAACAGTTAACAGTGTATTCATAATAATAGCAACGATGTATTTGGTGACTATATCTTTTGCATAATTGAATGCATATAACAGCAGTATAATAAGGGACAGGAGGGACACATTGAGTATATTCTGTTATAAGGTATCCCCACTACCCATCAAGTGATAGTGTCATTTGAAAGTGTATTAGATTAGTTGTATACTGCAAACTCTAGGGCAACCATTAAAAAAGTCATAAAGAAGTACAGCAACGTGCTAAGAGAAGAGAGAAATGGAATCACATAAAATACTCAAAAAACCCCAAGAATGCAGGGAAAAGGGTGGAAACACACACACACAGAAACAAAAAACAAGGACAATAACTAACAGTTAAAATATGGTAGATATCACACTAACTATATCAAAAATCACTTTAAATGTCAGTGATCTAATTATACCAGTTAAAACACAGAGACTGTGAGAATGGATAAGAAAAGCAAGACCCAACTAGATGCTCTCTGCAAGAAATCCACTATAAATATAAAAACACAGATAGATTAAAAGCAAAGGGATGGAGAAAGATGCAGAATGCCAACACTAATGAAAGGAAATCTGGAGTAGCTATATTAATTCCAAACAAAACAGACTTCAGAGCAAGAATATTTATCAGAGATAAACTGGGGCATTATGTAATTGTAAAGGAGTCAATTCTTAATATGTATGTACCTAACAAAAAAGCATCAAAATACATGAGGCAAAAACTGATCGAACTGTAAGGAACAATTAACAAATTCATAATTATAGTTAGAGACTTCAACACTCCTCTATTAGTAACTGACAGATCCAGCAGATAGAAAATCAGGATATAGCACCTTCAATATACTGAATTTTATTGACACTTATAGAACACTTGATCCAGAAGATGTGATCCATATATACAGTAGAATATTACTTAGCTATCAGAAATCATGGTTACCCAACTTCTGCATTAACATGGATGGTGCTGGAGGAGATTATGCTGAGTGAAATAAGTCAAGCAGAGAATGTCAATTATCATATGGTTTCACTTATTTGTGGAATATAAGGAGTAGCATGGAGGACATTAGGAGAAGTAAGGGGAAAATGGAGGGGAAATCAGAGGGGGAGATGAACCATGAGAGACTGTGGACTCTGAGAAATAAATTGAGGGTTTCAGAGGGGAGTGGAAGGGGGGATGGGTTGACCCAGTAATGGGTATTAAGGAGGGCACATATTGCATGGAGCACAGGGTGTTATACGTAAACAATGAATCTTGGAACACTACATCAAATACTAATGAGATACTGTATGGTGACTAACATAACATAATAAAAAATAAAAATAAATTAAAAAATAATGGATGATGCTTGCTGGGAAAAAAAAAAAAAAAAGAAAGAAAGAAAGAAAAGAACACCTGATCCAAAAACAGCAGAATACCTGTCCTTCTCAGTCTCACTTGGAACATTCACCAAGAGAGATCACACTCTGGGCAATAAAATAAGCTTAACAAATTTTAAGAGATAGAAATCTTTTCAATCTGCTGCTTTCGCGCTGGATCCTGGGATGAGCGAGTCTGTGTATAAGCCCTTTGACAGTGGCGTGTCAGTTTTCTATAGCCTTTTGGGTTTCCTGCACAAAGGCCCCACTGGTTTTCAAAGCCAGATGTCTTGGGGGCTCCTCTCTCTTTGGAGCAGGCCCCAATGACTGAGGTACCTGATGGGGGCTCAAACTCCTCGTTCCTCAGGCCATATCTATGCAATACCTCCCACTCATGGGTCCTCATGCCAGTATTGGGGTTTGTGGCAAGCCTGTTTCTCTGCCCCTCCTTCCTGTCTCAATGTTTCCTTTCTATCTTTTGTTATGGAGGAGCTCTTCAGCTAATTTTCAGGTCTTTTTCAGAGAGAGTTGTTCTATATATAGCTGTAGATTTGGTGTGCTATGTGAGGAAGTAAGTACAGGGTCTGCCTGTGCCACCATCTTGAACTACCACTCCAACCTCATTTATCTAATCATGGATGATGTCATTATTGCCAAAGTTAGCTTTTCTAGCAACATAGACCTAAAATTGTTTAAGTTCACTTAAAACTGGAGAGAAATAATAATATTACTTGCCACAAAATGGCAGAACTAGAAAGGACTATAGAGTTCTCTTACGCCGATTCCCTCAATTTACACATATACACATTCATTCAACACAACTGTAATGCCTCCCAGGAATCTATCAAGCACTGCTATAGATGCTCAAGATAAAGCCAGGAACACAATAAACCGACACTTGTAGAAAGCTTGGTGATGTCATCTCCTCCAGGACCATAACTCTCTACTCTACAACTGCTATGTCTCTACTTGTGTCCACTATGTAAGAATGGAAACAAGAAGAGTTCATGATGCTCTCCCAGTGTCATAGAAAATCCTGGAAGCAGCACCCCAAGCTGGGGTGGCCAACTTTTTCTGGTGTGGGCCATTTGCAGCTAACACTCAGAGTAGCTGGGGAATGGATCCAGCAGCCCAGTGAAAGCAATGTGTGTGGGGCCCAATGAGCTGCAAATGGCAAATGGCCCAGCTCTCATGGGGTTTACATTATGAATAAGGGAGTGAATATATACTAATATATACTAAAATATACTAAACAAAGAAATAAAATAAATAGTATGGCAAATGGTGGTAAGTAATCTAGAGAGCCAGGGAACAAAAGGCTTATAAATAGGTATTCTGGTCATCCTCACTGAGAAGTCTTCAGTAAAGATTTGAAGGATATAAGAGAGTGAGCCATGTAGATTGAGGAAAAATCATCTTAGGGAGAAAGAATTCAATGCCAAAGAAGTTAAGTAATTCTTTTAAGGTCCACGAGTGTTGAGGCTAGTACCCAGATAACCTAAATCCTGGTTTGATTTTCCTCTATGGTACTGATGCCAAATTAATTATCATCACACAGTCATGTATTTTATTACTTAGCTCATATTTATGTATCACCATCTGCAGAGCTTTGGCAGAGGAGGGAGAACTTTCCTCTCTTTATGAGTTTTCACATATAGATTCTGATGTAATCTCTATGGTGGCCCGTTGAGGTAGCTATAATTATCACTTACAGACAATAAAATGGGGCTCAATTAGGTTAAGTAGCCTGCCCAAAAAGCCAATAGCTATTAAAGATACAATTAGTGTTTAAACACAGTTGACTCACCCCACAAATCACTTGCTTTCCATCATATCATGCTTCTTAAATTGAATTATAAGTTCTATATTTGTGTGTTTTACTTTTATTTTTGTTCTTCTTTGTTTTACACAGGAAAAAAAACAATTACCACAAATAATTTTATATTTACATCTCTTATAAAATCAGACTAAACCCATCAGTTATTTGTTGATTTATATAAACAACTGAAATTTAGTATCAGTCAATTCATTGTGAAAAATTCAATGCAGAATTCTAAAAGGTAGCTCAGTTTGCTCTCCTCCTTAGCTTCTTTTTTGTTTTCGGTTATTTAATTTAAGTTGTGTTATTAATTTGTGAATCGATAACACATTCACATTGTTCAAAATTCACAAGTTCTAAAATAGCATGTGATTAACTACTTCCCTGCCATTTTGCTCTTCAAGCATCCAGTTCTTCTCTTCAGAGGAAATATTTCATTTCCCCCAACTTGTTATATTTCCTTCCAGTGACATATTATTCAAACACAACCAGCTTCTAGAATGTAACTGGAATTTCAAAGATGAGATCAGGGTCAAGAGAAACTGGGTGTGACTAATATTCCTGTTCACCCACTACACCAAGTCTCCCAAAGAAAAATAAATTCGTATTTTATTTAATTTGTGACTTCTCTGTTCTCCTACATTCTACACACTGCCCTCAGACTAATCTTTTTAAAGTGAATCTCCAGTCTTGTCAACAGCCACTCAACTTCCAATGATCTCCCACTTGTGTCCTTTGTAGAACCCAGGCATCTCAGTTCGGAATTCATTGCCCTCTCTATGTTACTTGTCTTATTTATCTTTAGATTATTTTTTAACTCTACCTTCCTATAGGTAAAGTTTTATTGGCACTTAACATGAATTATTATTATAATAACTAAAGGGTTCCATATTTTTAATGCAATCAATTGACTTTTTATCTTAGAGACCATCTAGGGGATGAAAATCCTCCCCCTTGCTAATCAATCAATTATTGAAATTCTGGGAACTAGACTGACTGATGGCTCTGGTTTACCTAGGATGGAAGGGTTTTCCAGGACATAAGATGATCTTTGCTAAAACCCAAGAAACCCCCAAGCGCACCAGAAAAAGCTGGCCACCCCAGCTTGGGGTGCTGCTCCCAGGGTTTTCCATGACACTGGGAGAGCACCATGAACTGTTCTTGTTCCCATTCTTACATAGTGGATACAAGTAGAGACACAGCAGTTGTAGAGTGGAGAGTTATGGTCCTGGAGGAGATGACATCACTAAGCTTTCTGCAAGAAAGGATATGGGGACTTTGCTGCCATGAACAATGTTCTTATTCCTGATCTGATCCCCAAGGATCATCTGTTTTTCCAAAGCTTTCTTTCTCTTTGGCAGTAATTGATGTGTATGCTACATTATCTTCTATCATGCTCCCTGAAGTCAGAGTCAGGAAACAGTACAGGTATGAGTAACAGGTTACAGTGGACATTGGGTCCCACACATACTGCTTTCACTGGGCTGCTGGTCCCATTCCCCAGCTACTCTGAGTGTTAGCTGCAAATGGCCCACAGTTGCTCCCTTCTCTGCAGAATTGTCCTCACTGCTGTTTGCCAAAGGGGGGGGGGGGCTGCCTCACTCAGGAAGTCATATATCCTTCACTCCCCAGGGACAGCCACTGGCCAGCGACTGCCTGACAAAGGTTAAAGAAATTGGGTCTCTTGCCTCAAGATGGAACCAATCAGTTCATACCTCAGAGTCCCCCACAGACCAGGCTGAAACAATTCTCCAACTGAGATTACTTCCTTTGTTAGCTTTCTTCCCTAGTCTTATGCTGCTCCCCTTACTTCCTTTAGCCTAAAAATACTCCCTCAATATTTCACTTGATAGGGTGGCCAAATCAGTCTGATGTGCCCAGGATTTTCCCAGTTTTAGCACTGAAAGTCCCACATCCCAGCCAATCCCCTGGTCCAGGGCGAAGAAGGGTGGTTGGTCACTGTGTCTCCAGCTCTGCCTCTAAGGAATCAGAACAAAGACATCAGCTTACATCACATATAAGCTAGGATCATGTCTGTAGGATCATGTGTATGCTGTAACTTCCTAGACAGTGGGGTTGCCACTCCAGTGTAAAGGTCTGGACGGGATCCCAGTAGTCTATATGGTACTATTTGGTGAGTTGGAATAAGGCACCTCCCACCACCCAGTCTGAAACAACCCCACTGGCATCTGGCTTAGCAAACTGTAGTTGCCTTTTTGTGGAAAAGAGGCACCCTTTCCCCTGGAGGAAACAATTCCATGCTAAAGTGTATGGCTTGGCAAGAGAAATACCTCCTGGATTTCTGGGCTCGGTGCTTTTGTGCAGCACACACGCTGACTGGCTGGCCGTACACGCAGCCCTGGAGTAAAGCAAGGAGAACAGCCTTGACCCATTTCCATTTTCTCTACATCTACCCTCACCCTGCCAAGTAAATGATATCAGGGTGGCACATTCAGATATGCAAAAACAGTAAACTTGGCTTGGGCTCAGCTCTCCATAAAAGGTAAGAGAGAGAGAGATGCAGGCAATCCAGTAAATCAGAAGAAAGCTAGTCTAGGAAATTCAAGGTAAGAGCCTGCTTTCTATAGATTAGAGCATGGATTATATTCTGCACTTTTCCAGGGAAGCTCCAAATTTATAAACTCTTTGTGCTCCACCTTCTAGAAAGAAATGGAATTAGAACCACGTCTTTGGCACATAATTACTCTGAATTGAACTGCCACCATCATTTAAAAGGGAGACTTTGAAAAACCACAATGAACTTGAATATATTTGACGTGGAATTCATGCACAGAGCTACAGTCATGCTCAGACAATGTTTGGCTGGTGAGGAGAAATAAGAGATGTCTTGAAACTACAGTTTTCAGGTACCAAGTAACCTTAACTTGTTAGGTCTATAGATCATCCCTGGATGGAAATCAGCGAGAAAACCATTTCACTGTCACATAAGCTACCAGTTTCAATAAATCTTCCCCTTCTCCACAGATTTCAGCATAGGGCTCTAAGTTACAGGGGGAAAACTGAATTTTTTTCTTATATTTTTTGGTATGCCGCCTATAGTAATAGAGCAAACAAACAAACACAAGACATCCTTTAACACAACAGAATGTTTAGTTACCTAGGAGTGAACGAGGCCATGGGAGGAATGAGCTTTGCTTGATTTCCAGCTGAGCTATACAGAAAGAGTTAGTCTTTGCCAAATGTCTTTCAAAAGCTTCGTGTTAAAACCATATCCAATAATGGTGCAACTGGGTCATTACCCACACATTGCCAGGCCAGTGTTTCAAAGAGGTCCGATACAATCTCATGGACAGTTCAAGTTGGAACTCCTCCCCTGACATCTCAAAAATCTATAGTAGCTGACAAGAGTTATTGAACTTGCAGAGGCGGAGGGAAGATAACGGACTTAAAGAATCATGTCCTCTATGTCGGGAAACAGTGGAACAATTAGACCTGTTGGAAAAATCTACGCAAACTACAAAGGGAGGATGTTCTTGCCCCTGAACTTGGCAAACAGAGCAAGGGGAAGTCATAGAAAGTACAGATACTGCTTATGCAATATCCAGGTGAATACTGGAACAGAACATTTCTCCCTTTCTCTTGAGGCTTTATTATTCCAAAATCTCCACCAGGAACATAAATTACAGGGGAAAACGGAAAGCCAAGCAGAGTTGGAGTCATTTTCATTTCTGACCTTATTTTCTTAGTCCCCCAGAGAGTTAGTCTTCCTCGCTGTCTCCTTCCAAAGACCCTGTCTCTTTGGCAGAGACTTCCCACCTAGAAAATCTTTTCCAGAGTGATTTTGCTTGAGGTCATCTTGAAGAGAATGTATGAGCTGAGGCTGAGGCTGCCCCTCATCTCAATTCCACTGACTCGAGGAGCAGAGAACACTCACTCACCTACCCTCCCTGTCCCCATTGCTCATCCCAGGAGTGGAGTGTCTCTTCCCAGCAGGCCAGTCATACCGTGGTCCACTTCAGCCAGCCAGATGTACCCAATCCATGGCACCATCTCTTAGGCCATGGCAGCATCCATGGCAGAGCAAGTGTCTCCAACGCTCAGTCTGCCAGAGTTCCAACGATTCGAAATCTGCTTCTGGGCTCTTAGAGGGCAGGGCCTGAAACCAGAGCCATGCTTCTGCTGACTTTTAGAGGTTATTGTTGTTGTTGTTGTTGTTGTTGTTTAAATTCTAAAGTTCTTTCACAGAGAAAGGCCTACAGCTGTAATATCCCAGGGCCTCTGAAGTCAAAACAGCTGGATATACATCCTCACTCTGTCACTTTGGGCAATTCTTCAATTTCTTTGTGCTTCTGCTTCTTCAAATGTGAAGCAGAGTAGCGCAAATAAAATGCTTACCAATATGGCTGACTTACAGCCAGTGCCTCAGGTATATTTCCCAAGAGGATCTTAATCATCATCTTTTATTGGTCAAGTTCTACAGATCCTTTCTAAAGAAGTGCAGGCAAGTCATCTCTGATGCCCCTAGTACGGTTAGTTCTTTTCCTGCAATGTCCATTTTGCATTATGTGTTAAATTAATTAAGCACGTATTTAAATATTCGATTTATTTATTTGAGAGAGAAAGAGGGAGAGAGATGGAGAGGGAGAAGCAGACAACGCGCTGGGCACAGAACCCACCATGGAGTTTGATCTCACAACCGAGAGATTACGACTTGCGCTGAAACTAGGAGTCAGATGCTTAACCAACTGAGCCACCTAGGCACACCTAATTAAGCACATATTTATTGAGTTTCTTCCTTGTGCCAGACAAATACGAGGCACTAGGAGGATAGCAGTCAACAAATAGGCCTTCTCTCTGTTCTCACAGAGCATATGATCAAACAGGGGGAGGCCGCAATTAAATAATGAATTATAATGGCATATTTAATTGCCTTTGTAAGTTACTATGTAAGAAGAAAGAAAGGAACCTGATATATAGCAGAAGGGCTGGGCCATGTTCCCTTTGGTATGATGTTTACACTGACACAGAATAGAATGGGGAGAGCATTCCAGGTGAGAGAACACCTTGCCATGGCAAGAAGCATGGCCTGCATTTGAGAAACGGGTCAGGGCGATAAGTCATGGAGAGAGATCAGTGTGAGATGACAGTGGTGAGGTGGATGGAGGCCAGAAAATTCAAGAATACTGGAACTGTTAAGGATTCTCTTTGGAAAATGGGATGTCATCAAAGGGCATTCAGTTAAGAGAATACATAATCATATTTCTATTTTTTAAATGTCATTCCAGATATACTACAAGTAATGGATAAAAGATGGATTGGAATACATATGGCGCAGCTATTTTGGTAGCACTTGCTATGTGCTTAGAGTAAAACAGAGGCCAAGATGGAGAGGACTGGAAGGACTGAGGAAATACTGAGAAGGTAAAACTGACAGGACTCCATGGTTGAGATGAGATAAGGAATGAGGAAAAGGAGGATGTCAGGAATGACTCATGAACTTGGGGCTTGGACAACTGTTGGGGGGTGGGTGGTACCACTTTGTGTGTTGAGAACGTTAGAGGAGAAGCAGGTTTGGTGAAGGCCAATTCCAAGTTCACTTTTGGACACAGTGACTTTCAGATGTTGGTGATAACCTCCAAATGAGATGTCAGGTAAGCAGTGAGTATAGCTCTATGGCTCTCAGAGGGAGTGTTCTGGGGTAGGGACATACACTGAAAACTGTCACCATACAGATGATACTTGTAAGTTTCTACTAATCTCCCTCTCCACCCCACTAGAATGCAAGTTCCCTGAGAGCATGAATTTTGTCTTTTATTTTCATACCCTTTGGGACTGGCTTATCTTACACATGCAGAGGCAAATGATTTTCAGATTCCCATTAGAACACTCCCACATAGTTTCCCTGAGCACATTTTATGCAACTGTCATTAAAATATCTTTCATCTTTTTCAACTACTCAGTGATTCCTAGAAAGCTCTTCAAATAGGAAAGAGGAAGATATTTCCAAAGCTGAAGAATTAATCTGAGAATCCCTTGACCAGAGACATGCTCATTCATCCCTCTGTATTAGTTAAGGTAAATTAGCCCAGCTTCTGCAACACATAAACCTGGAAAATTCTGGCTTGACACAACAAAAAATTATTTTTTTCTCCCTTTCCACTCCAGTGAGGGTTGAAAAGAGGGACAGGAGGCTGTGTTCCACTCAAGGACCAAAGCTCTTTCCATATTATAGGTAGGCTTTCCCCCAAAGTCTTCAGAGTCCTCGACATTAAGTTTATGGGTGAAGAAAGAGAAAGGATTATGCGTGGTAGGTTTCTATGGACCAGTCCTGGAAGAGTCACCTAGCCTGGTGGCTTACACTCTATTGACCATCACTCAGACACATGTTCACACCTAACTACAAGGGAGACAGGAAAAAGTGGTTCTAGCTGTGTATTCGGGTGCCAGGTATACTCTTAGGCACTTGGGACTGCCTGATGAACATAGTAGATGTGCTTCCTGTTCTCATGGTGTCTAGTGGGAAAGAAGAAAAATCATGAGAAAATTTAAGTACAGTTTGGGGAAAGTCTAATAGTTTGGGGGAGTAGTTAAGAGGAACTTAACTTAGCACTTCATCTGGTATTCACTGGGCACCCCACAAATGTCTGGGGGAATAAATGAGAAAAACATTTTCGTTAAGACTGCTTACATATTTCTTCTCACAGAATTTACAGTCTCCTCATGCAAGCCACTTAACCTCAACCTCATATATCGAAATGTTGCCTACTAGAAAAGACAGACTTATCTATTTTTAAATTTTCAATATCAAAAAAAAATTTTCAATATCATAAACATTGTTTTCATTAACTATCTGAGACAACTAAAAATAAAGGCGTAACCAAAATTGCATCAAGGTTCTCCACCTCTGGGTGGCTCAGTGGGTTAAACCTCCGCCTTTGACTCAGGTCATGATCTCAGGGTCCTGGGATCAAGCCCCGCATCAGGCTCTTCCCTCAGTGGGTAGCCTGTTTCCCCCTGCCGCTGCCCTGCCCTGCCTCTCTGCCTACTTGTGATCTCCCTCCATCAAATAAATAAATAAAGTCTTCAAAAAAAATTGCATCAACGTTCTAAATGTTATCATATAGGAAAGATAGTACTAATTTTCAAAGCATTAGGGAAAGAAATAAAAAATAATTTTCAACTAAGTTATTGTTTTTTATAGTGCTTTCCAGCTTTTTTTTAGCTTTTATTTCCTCAAATGAATGGGAGACTCCCAAAGGTACCTCTCTATAAGTCCTCTACATATACAGCAGGTATAACCAGCGAAAGAATGATGTGGTGGATAATGATTTTTGTTGTGTATCAGTAACCACGAGGACAGGAGGCTATGAAGTCCACTGCCCAGACAGCCGGATTCTGGAACTGAAAGCCTGACCTTGATTTCTGAAGCCACTGCCAGCTAGATGCCCGATCCTAAAAGAATTAAATGAGATAATTTGAGTACAGTGTCTGTGCCCAGCCTGGCGCGCAGCACCTGTGTGCTAATGTTGGATACTGTCATTGTTCTAAGCCACGTGAAGCCTGAAGAAAGCAAGCGGGACGATTTTGACCACTAGGCGATTTCGTCTATGACAGCAGAGTCAAATCTTGAAGGCTAATTTTGATTTCCAGGTGTGTTAGGATCCTTTGAGAAGCCACAGATTGTGCCATAATAAAACAACAGGCTTTGTATAAAGCAAACCCAGATAATTCATAATCTAAGCAATTACCACTTTCCACCTGTCTTTTTATTTTCATTTGCAGCTAAGTGCTGCTTTCCTTCCATGCCAGTATCTGAATAAACACTTAAATTAAAATAAATGAAAGAGAAATTCTTGTGCTCACCCTCTAACATAGGTGGAGACATTTCTGCAAGCCAGGATTGATGGCTGCAAGGAACAGAAGATGCACTTCAACTGTACACATTTCCCAAATGATCCGCTTTCCATGACCTTCATATAAAACCCAAAGGTGTTTACTGGCCTTGTGCATGAGCACATCACACGCTGAGGCAGCTGCCTTTCCTCACGGTACCCATGAAAGGTTTTAGATTAGGAAGCAGATGAGGTTAAATTGCTTCATTATTTACTCATTGGGGGGAAAATCAATTTCTGGAATATAATCCTATTGACCTGACTGGCACCGACGAGGAGCATAAGTAATCACAACCCTAAAATAAATATCCATTCATACTCAAAAAGACACCTATACTCACCCTTCTCCTTTATGCATTAAGGATAGCAAACAACCATGCAAGCCAGACTCAAGGCTAATGCGTCTCTTTTTTGAATATGTCACTAAAACTGGATGGTGAAAATTCTGCTTATTTGGGTTTGACCTTGTAAAATTCACACATTATATGATCAAGGCTGTGTCTTTCCTGTGCTAGTTAATACTGAAATGATTATGTTGCCACCCAATAGTGAAACAGACAAGTGCCACTGGAACAAAAAAAAGTACCACAAGATCCACTCGGCAATGAATTAGGGTGCAGTCGAGAATACACAAGAAATGGTAACCCTCACTCCAGAGCCAGGCTTCATCAAGACTCAACCCCACTTTCTTTCTTTAAGAAATTTGAAGATACTTTGCCTTCCAGGTTTGTCCTTTAGCAAGGATGTCCTAAGCTTCCATCATGTTGAATTTAGCCTTGCAAGGATTTTTAATTAACAGCGATGATCCACAAGCCATGATTTATATGCAAGAAAGATGCCCTATTTTATCTTCTTTCCCCAGGCTATGATATATGGATGCTTCTAATAAGCCAAAGATAAAAGTGGTTTGGACCAAAAAGCACCTATTTTCTCAAAGATGCACATTAAGACTGCAGCTGTCAGCACGGAAATAAAGTAGAGCCCAGGTGACAGAAAATATAAAGGAAGTAGAAAATGATCAAGGTTTAATTTATGTTTTTAGGATTAGATCCTAATTTTTTTTTCTGGACTCACTTAATTTTTACTCCAAGTACAGCACTCACTATATTTAAAAACTACAGTTTGGCGAGGGGTTATATGATGTATTTCTAAAGTTATATGACTCTATTTTATTTTATTATTTCCTTAGGACTATTTTAGGAGAAAGCTCTTAAATTTATGCATTCAAGTTCATGCTGCTGATAAGGATACACACTTATTACAGTGGTGCTGCTGTAGGGGAAAATATGTTAGCATCTCTCTTCTGGTATAACTCTCAGTGGCATATTCTTTCGAGTATATCCAGTGTTGGAAAATCCTAATTCGTAGATGGATTAAGAATCTATAGTCCTATAGCTCTGCTGTAAACTAGCTGGTTAGCCTTGCACTGTCGCTTAATCTCTCTGGGTCATGGTTCACTTATACAGGTAAAGGTGTGACTGGGTTACATTATTGCCAAGAAAATTTTCAACTATAAAGTTATATGATTTTGTGACCTGACATCTGGAAATGGCTAGAAACCAGCATTGAAACTGGAGGAACTTTACATTTAGAAAGAGAAATTCTTATGATGTCATTTATTCATCCCCAGTGCCTGTGCCAGGCACTCTCCTTAGTGTTGGGGACATGTCAGCGAAAGGAAGAGAGATCTCTGTCTTTGGGAAACTTAAATTCTAGGTGGATAAGAGAGATAACAGACAATGAATGTAAGACATAAATCAATTATTTAGCACTATAATATATTACAAGGTAAGTGCAGCAGAAAAGAATCAAAGTAGAGTGAGGCACGGAGGCTGAGTACAATGGTTCGGGGTGGGCAGGTGGTGACTCCGAATAGAGATGACCTCATTAAGAAGGTGAGGCTTATTTCATTTATTCTTCTACCCACTTAAGCCTCCATGTTGCATCACCACTTCCTCATATCAGGGAGATCATATGATAGTTGTCTTTCTCTGCTTGACTTATTTCGCTAAGCATGATATAAAAAATATATGTTTATAAAAAATAAAAAAAAAAAAAAAAAAAAAAAAAACCAAAAAAAAAAAAAAAAAAAAAGAAGGTGAGGCTTATACAACGACTTGAAGGAGATGAGGGAGCTAACCACATGATGGCTTATGGAAGAACGGCTCAGACAACATGCACAGCAAAAGCAAAGGCCCTGAGGTAGGATCATGTATTTTGTGCTTGAAAAAGAACAGAGATGCCAGGGTGGCTGGAGCTGACTGAGCCCAGAGCAAGTGGTAGGAGAGGAGGCAAGAGAGGGAAGACTGCTGATTATGGAGGGCATGCTGGGCCACTATAGGGACTTTGGCCTTTGTTCCTAGTGAGATGGGAGCCATCACAATGCTTTGAACGCATAAGTGCTATCATCGTGATATTCTCTTATAGAGGATCACCCTGGTTGCTATGTTGAGAATACTTACAAGACAACAAAGTTAGAAGCAATGAGACCATGCCATTTTTGCTTAAGTATTTTGTAAAATCAGTCGCAACAGATCTCCAGATTTTGTATTTCTGATATTCTGAGATATCTGCTTACATCAATGACAATATTTCTGGAAGTGAGGATAATGATCACTGTTTAAAACTGTTAACAGGTACATAGTCAATACTTCAAGCTCATAGCATTTTGAGGGATAGGAGGGCACAGATTTGCGACAGAAAGATAATTGTTCTTTGTATTCTCATGTCTCTGAGCAACTGTGAATACCTTGTCCAACTCTTTAAATGGTTTCCTATTGTGTCATCCTGTTCTTTTTATTACAATAAACTGCCTTTCTCCAGCCTTGTTCAATAAGCATTAAGCCCACTGCCATTCATTTCTATCCTGGGAGGAAATTAGTATGACTTCTGCATTACTTATTAAAGCGATGGTTCTCGTTTTAACAAACAATGTGCAATTGTTGCCCTATTTGTGGCTATGAAAGCATAACCTTGAACTCAACAATTGCTCAGCGACTATCACAAGCACAGCTGAGACAAGCTTGCCTGAAAAATATTCAGCACATTCTCTATTATCAGCACTGTCCAACAGAACTTTCTACAATGATGGCAATATTCTTTATCTATGCTGTCCAACGTTGCAGGATCAGGCACAAACGGCCACTGAGAACTTGAAATGTGCCTCATATAACTGCGGAACTGAGTTTTTAATTGCCTTTAATTTTTATTAAATTAACTATAAATGTAAATAGCCTCACATGGCTAATGGCTACTATCCTGGATAGCACAGGTTAAAATCCTTATTCTATATTGTGTCAGACTAAGCATGAGGCATTCCTGCCCCATGTTGTTTCAGTATCTCTTAGAAATGCTTCTCTTGAATGTTCTTTGAAATTATGTCACCGTCACTCAATAAGGAAACTTAAAAGAAGCAGCCCTATGAAATACACTGCTATGTTCACTGAAAGTAGATTGTTGAGGGCATTGATAATCATGTAATATAGGCCCTTAATTCTCTGGCCTCAATACTAGGCAATGGTATGGCTGGTTTCAAAACAACTTGTTGGTATGATGTAATTTACTGTGTTACATCTTTGCCTTTGCTGCAGGGAAGCACAGAACCAAAGAGTGCTCTATCTCTTGCGAGAAGATACTACACAGAGCCTCCTGGGCTATGTTCCATGTGCTTATTTTAGATTGAACCTCTTTGTCTTACTTTTTACTACCATTACACACCCTTTGCTGATTTGCTTATTTTCAGTGTTATTGGGTGGTATTATATTCATTTTTGTATTCTACATACAAGCATAATAGAACAGAACTCAAGCCCTGCCTTTTTTGGGGGAGAACACACTCAATCTCTTTCTTCCAAGTATGACTCCCCAAGTCTGATCATTATTTTTGCTTGTCTCTAACATATAACCAAATTCTACCCATATCATGTCAATTGTTGACCTCGTACTCATCCTCTGACACATCTTAGAGAAGAAAATGAGAATAAAAAGATAATTTTGTATATACTTTAAGTTAGGTTACAATTTATTCATTTCAATATCATGCTTGCTATGTTACTAAAAATTTTGATTTTATAAGGGTTTCATATAAATTGGCATTTATGAAATCTTTGAGTTATACTAGAGAATTTAGCATGTCCCTCCCAAAGATTGAGATCATAGCTGTTTGTTAGAAAAGGAACAATTTCAGAAAATGAATAAGACTGGTTTTTAAAAATATGCATATCTATGAGTCTATGACTCATGGATCATTAATGACAGTCAACTGTCATTTTCCTGTCCTGGCTTGAGCTTATTTCGAGATTCCTCTATTTTTTAAAAAACACATCTCTATGTGGCTTTGTCTTCTGAGACAAACTTGAAACAACTTGATAAACTTTATTATGTGGAGTCTATCAGGGCACCTGGGTGGCTCAGTGGGTTAAGCATCTGCCTTCAGCTCAGGTCACGATTTCAGGTCCATGTCGAGTCTGCTTCTCCCTCTCCCTCTGTGATCTTTCTTGCTCTCTCTCAGATAAATAAAATCTTAAAAAAAAGAAATGTGTGCTTTCTGTCACCAGTGTTCCTGATGGCTCACAAAAGTTTGACTCAGTTACTTTATTCCTGGGCTTTATGAAACTCCTCTTTCCCACTTGAAAAAGTATCTGTCTAATTTATAAGAAATGCTATATTTATAAGCATTTTTATAAGCATTATATATAAATGCTAATTTATAAGGGACTGAGTCAGTGCTCTGCAAAGGGAGAGACAGTGCTTGCTGTTCTAGTAGAATCCTTGCTCAAGTCCCAGTTGGGCAGTTTGGGCAATGTTTTGTCATTAGCTGCCAGAGAATCAAGAGGTAAGTAATCTTAAATGGAAGGGGAAAGAAATCAGGCTTTGAAATACAGAAATCATAATGCCTAATATCATACAGTAGAGTTGGTATATTTGGGCAGGTAAAACAGCCTTGTTGTTGATGGGAAGGTGACCGTCTTTTCACCCCAGCCACAAAACACTGTACATTATATTTACTGAGGGGACATAAAAGAGGAGACATCCCAATCTTCACAATTGCATGTGCTACATGTAAATTACTGCTCAAGTACATAACTCGGAAGTCGATTTTTCTAACATCAAAAAACTGGGAACAAATGATAATCTAAATTCTTTATGCGGGAAAACCAACTTCTTTTTTTTTTTTAAATGAGTTCAGTATCCAGTGACTTATTTTACATTTATTTGCAACAGATCTTTTTGTTACACGAACTCTATAATTTTAACTAAAAAATGTACAACAAGTTACAGTCCTTTTCCTCACATCACAAGGACAAAATTCAACTGAACAGCTAACTCTTAAATAATTAAAGAGGAAAGTAGGTCAATGCCACATATTAAATGACTAGTTCTGAAGACAGCTCTATCAGCTACTGTGATTTTAGAGATGTCTCTCAAAGATGGAAAGTTATTAAGCTATCTTTGGAGCTAGTCTTTTGCTTCATTTAAATGTATGGAATTGACCTCAAAGATTATCCTCATATTGAATTAAATATTAACTTAGTTCTGCTTCATCATTTAATACACGACATTTATATTTCAAGATAGAAAATAACTTTTATTGATTTTAAAACTCTAATTACAATAGAGCTCCTTAACAATGTGTCCTTGGAACATGGTAATTATCCTGACACTCTTATCCACCGTGAACTATGTTACATTTGGACTCACTTAAAAAACCACCCACGTGTAGTCATTCCCCTCTTTATTCCTTCCACCCTCTATGAAAGAAGACTGGCATGAATGAGTTAGTCTCCACATTCTCACCTCCTACTCTCAGACTTTTGTTCCCTCTGCTTCGAACAGGTTTTTATTAAAGTCACAAGTAACCAACCTACTCAACATCAAGCCCTATGATCAATTTTCAGTCCCTACCTTACTTGACCTCTCAGCAATACTTGACACTCTTAAGGATACTCTTCCTTGAAACTCTTCCCTCTTGGGCTTCCAGATTTTCCCCTCTCGCTTGCTCCTTCCCGATTTCATTTGAAAACGTACTCTCATCTTCCTGAATCCTAATTAATAGTATCTAAAAGCACGGTCTCTGTCCCTCTTCTCTATCCACACTTTATCCCTAGGTGATCTCATCCAGTCCTGTGACTTTTAAAGACTATCTAGGTAGTCATCACCCCCAAATTTATATATTCTGCCCTGATACCTTTCCTGAAGATCAGATTCATATAAGCAACCGCCTGCTTGAAATTTCCACTTGGATTAAGAAATATAACTTTTAATTTCCCTCTACTGCTTCCTCGGTGTTTCCTGCATGTTATTATGCAGTAACTCTATTTGCCCATTTGTTTAGACTTAAAACCTAGGAGTCATATTTAATTCTTCCCTTTTCCTTCCACCCTTTTTCCAGTCTATTACCAAGCCCTATTGGTTTTTTTCTTCAAAATACATCACTTTGAGCACTTCTTATTTCCGTCACTGCACTGAGATAGGACTGTTACAATGTTTAGCACAAAACTTTGAAAACATCTCTTTCTCTTAGACTCCTTATTTAATCCATCAGCAAATCCTGCCAAGCTGACTTCAGACTATATCACGAATCTCACTGCTTCTCATAAATCACAGTCATCACCCTACCCTAGGTCATCTTCATCTCCAGCTGAGAATACGGACATAACCTCCGAACTGCCCCGCCCTTGGTCCCCACTTTCACACCTGTGCTCCCTCCCCCAGTACAGAGTGATAGCTCACAAGCGTAAACCAGAAGAGTCCCTTCCATGCTTAGAATTCTTCCTTGGTTTTCCAACATAGCACACTTAAAATCCAAAGTCCCCACCATGACTTGCAAAGCTCTATATGATCTAGGCATGGTCTACTTTTCAGTGGGTTTATCTTAGGACACTCCCTTTCTAGCTCTCTGAGCCACACTGCGCTTCTTGCCACTTGGTGTACACATAGGTCTGATCCTGCCTCAAATATTGCACCAATCTTATACCTATAATGCACATTACCACTTAAATTCACGTGATTCACTTCCTCCTTTCACTTAGGTCTGAAACGTCAAGTCCTCAGAGAGGTCCTTCTGGCTCAACTTACCTCAGGACGCAATGATAAATTTCACCCAAAAGGATGACCTGATGTAATCCGACAAACTTCACGGAGGCCACTGATCTAGTGAACAGCCACCTGATGGGAAGCTGGATAACCTCAGAGCTGAAGCTCAAGATTTGCATTCAGATATCACAGGGTCAGCCCTTAGCGCAACCATCCTATAATCTCGTAACTGTGGACCTCAGCTTGCTCATTTGTAAATAAGGTACAAGATTAGGAGGGGATAGCATTGTTGTAAAGGAGATGATAAATGGCCTGACCAAATAATTTATCAACCAAACTGGGACACTTTAAGGGAGAAAGGGGAAACTTTTTTATTTTATGTGTATTGTCTTTTTGAAATTATCATAAAGTAAAATGAGATTTTTTTCATTGATATAAAATGTTAGCAGGAGAAAATCCCATAAATTTTATCATATGCATAAATGTGTGTTAGCAGCACCACAATCAGTATACAGAACACCTCAATAAACTCCCCGTGCTGTGTCTTTATAGCTACATTGTCCCTCACACCTATCCCGGGCAATAACTGATATGTTCTCCATCACTATAGGTTTTTTTATTTGGTGGGGGGGAGCCTCATATAAATGAAACCATAAAGTATATAACCTTGATATTGGCTTTCTTTTTTATATATTTAATTTTTTAATTTTATTTTTTACATTATGTTGGTTGCCACACAGTTCTTCATTTGTTTTTGATGTAGTGTTCCATGATTCATTAGTTACATATAACACCCATACTCATTGCAATCCGTGCCTTCCTTATTACCCATTGCTCTCTCTATTCAGCCTATTTCCCTTGAGATCTACCCAAGTTTTTTGTTTGTCAAGTTAGTTCTTTTATTACTGAGTATTTTGCCACTGAATGACTGACTATACCACAGTGTGTTTATCCATTCACCTACTGAAGGACATTCAGAATCGTTCCAGTGTTCAGCAGTTATGAATAAAGCTGCTTTAGGCAGTCACATGCAGGTTTTTGTGTGAACATGAGTTTTTATTTCTTTAGGGAAGGAGTCATCAAACTACATACAGTGCTCATATCAAATCTGGTTTACGACCAGTGTTAATAAATAATGTTTCATTGGAATACAGCCACACTCTATCATTTACATAACACCTCAGGCTGTTTTTGCATTATCACAGCAGAACTGAATAGTGGTGACAGAGACCATATGACTTGCAATGGCTAAAATACTGGTGATCCACCCTGTTACAGAAAAAGATTGCAAATTTATGTCCTGGGGTAAATACCCAGGAATGGTACAACTTGGTCATATAGTAAGGGTTTAACTTTTTGAGAAATTGTCAAACCATTTTTCAGAGTAACTGTACCATGCTGTATTCCCACCAGTAGTGTGTGAGAGTTCCAGTTGCTTTACATCTTCATCAACACTTGATAATGTTAGTATTTTTTATTTTAGCTATTCAAATAGTATACAGTGCTATGCCATTGTGGTGATCATTTGCATTTCCCTAATGATATTGAAATCTTTCAAAGTTTTTATTTTATTTATTTATTTATTTATTTTGCTATCCTTGCATCCTCTTGGGTAAAATGTCTGCTCAGGACTTTTGCCCATTTTGTAACTTGATTGTCCGTTATCTTGCTGCAGAGTTTGGAGAGTTCTTTGTACATTCTGGATATGTACCCTTTCTCAGATATAAGATTTAAGAATATGTTCTCCAGATTTATAACTTGACATTTTTTTTTCTCCTAATGGTGTCTTCCACAGAACAAAAGCTTTTTAATTTTGGGCGCCTGGGTGGTTCAGTGGGTTAAGCCTCTGCCTTCAGCTTGGGTCATGGTCCCAGGGTCCTGGGATCGAGACCCACATCAGGCTCTTTGCTCAGCGGGGAGCCTGCTTCTCCCTCTCTCTCTGCCTGCCTCTCTGCCTACTTGTGATTTCTCTCTGTGTGTTAAATAAATAAATAAAATCTTTAAAATTAAAAAAAAAACTTTTTAATTTTGATAAACTTCAATTTTTTCAATTTGTTCTTTTGCAAACTGTACTTTTGGTGTCATGTCTAAGAACTCTTCACCTAAACTCATGTCACAAAGATGTTTTCCTATGTTTTCTTCTAAAGGCCTTATAATTTTATGTTTATATTTAAATCTAAGATCCATTAAAATTTTTAAATTATTTTTTATTTTTTATAAACATATAATGTATTTTTATCCTAAGGGATACAGGCCTGTGAATCGCCAGGGTTACACCCTTCACAGCACTCACAGCACATACCCTCCCCAATGTCCATAACCCCACCCCCCTCTCCCAATCCCCTCCCCCCAGTAACCCTCAGTTTGTTTTGTGAGATTAAGAGTCACTTATGGTTTGTCTCCCTCCCAATCCCATCTTGTTTCATTTATTCTTCTCCTACACCCCTAACCCCCCCCCATGTTGTATCTCCACTTCCTCATATCAGGGAGATCATATGATAGTTGTCTTTCTCCGATTGACTTATTTCGCTAAGCATGATACCCTCTAGTTCCATCCACGTCATCACAAATGACAAGATTTCATTTCTTTTGATGGCTGCATAGTATTCCATTGTGTATATATACCACATCTCCTTTATCCATTCATCTGTTGATGGACATCTAGGTTCTTTCCATAGTTTGGCTATTGTAGACATTTGCTGCTATAAACATTCAGGTGCACATGCCCCTTTGGATCACTACGTTTGTAATCTTTAGGGTAAATACCCAGTAGCGTAATTGCTGGGTCATAGGGTAGTTCTATTTTCAACATTTTGAGGAACCTCCATGCTGTTTTCCAGAGTGGTTGCACCAGCTTGCATTCCCACCAACAGTGTAGGAGGGTTCCCCTTTCTCCACATCCTTGCCAGCATCTGTCATTTCCTGACTTGTTAATTTTAGCCATTCTGAATGGTATAAGGTGATATCACATTGTGGTTTTGATTTGTATTTCCCTGATGCTGAGTGATGTAGAGCACTTTTTCATGTGTCTGTTGGCCATCTGGATATCTTTTTTGCCATTAAAATTTTGTTATTCGAGTATAGTTGACACACGACGTGACATTAGTTTCAGATATACAACATAGTGATTCACCAACTCTACATGTTATGCTCTGCTCACCACAGTATAGCTCCCATCTTTTACCACACAACTCTACTAAAATATCATTGACTATATTACCAAAGCTGTGCCTTTTATTTCCCATGACTCATTTGTTCTATAACTGGAAGCGTGTCTCTCACTCGCATTCACCCATTTTGCCCAATCCTTCTTCTCCCTCCCCTCTGGCAACCAGCTTCTCTGTATTTATAGGTATGATTCTGGTTTTTGTTTGTTTGTTCATTTGCTTTTTTTAGCTTCCACAAAAGAATGAGACCTATGATCTATTTTGAAATTAGCCCTGTAGGAATTGTGAGGTAGGTTAAAGTTAACTTTTTTGCATATTGATCATGAACTGTTCCAAAATCATTCATTGAAAAGACTATCTTTACTCCATTGGATTCCTTTTACACTTTTGTCAAAACTAAACAACAATATTTGTCTTTTTCTGGACTCTCTGTTCTGTCTATTGCTCTATATGTCTATCTACCCTCCATAACCACACTTTCTTATTTGTAGTAAAGCTATATAGCTTTATAGTTATAGTGATATAGTAAGCTTTAATATCTATTATAATTGTTCCTCCTATTTTCTTCTTCTTTTTTAAAGTTTTACTATAAATTCGAGCTCATTAACATACAGTGTAATACAGTTTCAGGTGTATAATATAGTGATTCGCACTTTGATACAAAACCCAGTGTTCATCACAAGTGCCCTCCTGAATCCCCCATCACTGAATTCACCCATCCCCCTGCCCACCTCCCCCTCTGGTAACTATCTCTATAGTTAAGAGTCTGTCTCTTGGTTTGCCTCCCTTTTTTCCCTTTGCTCTTTCTTTTGTTTCTTAAATTCCACATATGAGTTAAGTCATATTTACTCTTCTTTCTCAAAGTTGTTTTAGCTATTCTACTTCATTTTCCCTTCATACAAATTTTAGAGTCAGTTTGCCTATTTTTACAAAAAATCCTGCTAGAATTTTTATTAGTATTGTTGAAAAATGACTGAGCCATTTGGGATAATTAAGATCCCAAATTTGTTGTGTCTTCCAATCCAGGAACACAGCATGTCTTTTCATGTATTTAGGTCTTTTCTGATTACTTTCTCAGTTTTTTGTAATTTTCAAGATACAGATTATTGTATAATCAAGAAACAAGTTATATATAATCAAGATATAGATTTTTTTATATATATTTAGTAGTTATAGGGCTATTCAAATTATATAGTTCACATTGGGTGAGTTTTGATGATTTGTAGTTTTCAAGGAATTGGTGCATTTCATCTAAATGATTCACAGAGTTGTTCAAAATGTTCTCCCTATCCTTTCCACGTCTGTGGGGGTTTTAGTGATAGCCTTTCATTTCATATACTGGTAATTCCTATCCTCTCTCTATGTTTCTCATATATTTACAAATGCTGGCTTTCTTCCTTCATTCCTAATGTTCCAGCTTTCACTCCTTGGTATCACTTCCTTTCTTTATCTTTTGTGTGTGTGTGTGCGCGCTACCTAACTAGAATGTATTTATTTATTTATTTATTTATTTTTAGTGGTATAACACAAATTTATTAGTGGAATAACACAAATGTATTCTGTAACAGTTCCGGAAGTCAGAAGTCCAAAAACAGTCTCACTGAGCTAAAATCAACAGGGCTTATCACAGCAGGGCTGTATCACTTCCTTCCTATCTGAACAATTTGCTTTAGCAGTGATTAAGAGTTTCCTTCATCTAAGAGTGTCTTTATTTCACTTGTATTCTGGAAGGATACTTTCTCAGAATAAAGAATTCTGAACTGGTAGTTTTCTTCCAGCATTTAAAAAAGGTTCTACCCCTTTTTTTCTGGCCACCATGGTTATTAATGAGAAACTTCTTTATTTATTTTTATTTCATGTTATTTACATTTATTGAAGTATAATTAACATAACAGTACTATATTAGTTTCAAGTATACAATATACTTATCTAAGAATTGTATGCATTACTCAGTGATAATCATCATAAATGTACTCTTAATTCTCTTTATCTCTTTCACCTATCACCCCACCTGTCTCCTCTCTGGCAACCACACTTGTTCTCTCTATTTAAGAGTGGTTGTGTGTGTGTGTGTGTGTGTGTGTGTGTGTTTCTTTGCACATTTGTTTCTTAAATTTCAAATATGAGTGAAATCATATGGTCCTTTAACATATCTTTCTCTGTTTGACTTATTTCAATTAATATTAGACCTTCTAAGTTCATACATGTTGTTGTAAATGGCAAGATTTCATTCTTTTTTATGGCTGAGTAATAGTCTATTGCATAAATATGTACATCTTCTTTATCCATTTATCTATGGATGGATATGCACTGCTTCCATATCTTGGCTATTGTAAATCCTGCCACAATAAACATAGGGATACACGTATCTTTTTGAATTAGTGTTTTTGGTTCTTTTTAGGTAGATACCCAGTAGTGGAATTACTGGATCACATAATAATTTTATTTTCACTTATAAGGAACATCCATACTTTTTTCCACAGTGGCTGTACCAATTAGCATTCCCACCAACAGTGCATAAGGGTTTCCTTTTTCTACACATCCTTGCCAAAACTTGTACTTTCTTGTCTTCTTGATTCTAGCTATTCTGACATGTATAAGGTGATATTTCATTGTAGTTCCGATTTGCCTTTCCCTGACAGAGAAATCTATTGTCATTTAAATAATCATTCTACTATAGGCAATGCCTCATTTTTCTCTGGCTGTTTTCAAGATTTTGTTTGTCTTTTGTTTTGAGCTGTTTAATTTTTGATTATAATGTTTCTACACTTGAATTTTTGAGTTTTATCCTGTTTAGGGTATATTCAGTTTCTTGAATTTGTAGGTCTTTTGTAGGACTGGGAAAGTTTTAAACTATTATTTCTTCAAGTAAATTTCAACACCATATTCTTCTTTTAGAATTCCAATGACATGAGTGTTAGAAATTTTATTGTAAACTCACAGGTCCTTTTGGATCAATTATTTTACTCTTATTTTCCTACACATTGCTCCAACTTGATAATTTCTATTAACATATCTTCAAGTTCACTAACTCTTTCCACTCTCTCCTCTATTCTGCTACTGAGTCTATCAAGTAAGTTTTTAAAATTTCAGCTGTGTTTTTCAGTCCTAAATTTCCATTTGGTTCTTCTTTACATACTCCATATGTTCTTTACATACTCTATATCTTTGCAGATACTTCTAACATGCACTTCAAAAGTATAATTGGTCTTCCTAGCAATTTTATTACAGCTATTTAAAGTCTGTCAGAAAATTCCATTATATGTGTCATCTTGCTGGCACCTGTTCAATGTCTTTTTCCATGTCAGTTGAGATTGCTGGGGTACTTCATATGCTGAGTAATTTTGGATTGTTTCTTGGACATTTTGAATATTATGAGACTAGGTCTTGTTTAAAATCTATAAAGGGTGTTGATTTTTTAGTAGGTACTTGAATGGGCTAAGAATTTTTTTCTAGGTTGACAATTTGTTGCATAAATTGAGTATCACATGATGAGCTGGCATTAGCTTCTCCAGATGTGAGAACTTAACAGATAAGGTACAGTTTTAAATTCATTGATGTTCCTCTCGCAGCTGGTGTTTTTTGACCTTAACTTGAAGTATAAGAACACCAATGCAATGCCTCTGTATGTGTCCAGTACACAATTCATTCTGTCTGTGAGAATATGAGTTGAAATATTTTCTGATACCAGTGAAGTGGAATTTGGCATTAGTTTCTAGACCTGCCATGATTTCGATCTTGCAAAGGAAACAAGTTCTGCTGCTGTGTCCTTCAATGTACGCAGCTACCCCTCCTGGGCTAGGATATTTTTGTGATAGCATATACTTGACCTCATTTGATTCAGGCTGCAAGTTTCAACCTACCTTCTGTGGGCTGTGGTACCAAAGTCAGGGCAATTGTTGAAGACTTACAAGTAATTTAGAACTGTCCCTCAAGGGCACCACCCAGTGGTTAATTTGGGACCTGGCTGGAGGTCTATCTGTTAGGTTTAGTCCATTAGGCCTTTGGTACCTACCTAACACCAGATCTATGTATGCCCAGGTGGAGGGTAAACATAGGAGTTCAAAAACAACTTTCTCAGGTCTTTTTACCAAGTTCCTCCATTTGTACTATGTCTCTAGGGCTCTTTGGTCCCCTAGGGATCCAGACAGGAGTCAGTTTTAATAATTATACCAGGACAACAGGCATAAACTGGGACTATCTCAGTAAACTGAGCCATAAGGTTACTCTATTAGTAAAGAACAGGGGAATGGGAAGCAACAATGCTACACTATAGCTAACAAGGAGAAAAGACTTCCAGATGTAACACAGCAAAAAATTCTATTGCGTTAATCATACGGGATCATGAGTTACAGACAAACATTCTGGGACATAACTAAAGTGTTCAGACCAACATGACATTCAGAAAGGGGAGGATGCTAAGGAAGTAAAAAACATTGCTGTAGCCCAGGGCAGAAAAACAACTAGAAAGGGGTGCAAATACAGAGATGAACAAAGGTTGGTTTTCTCCTGACACATTCAGAGTTAGGGTAGATTTACCGTGAAGATAGTGAAATGTCAGTTTTAGGGCTTCTCAACTTATAGGCCCCTCCCAAACCCTAATGCAATTTTTGTGCATGTAATTTTGTATTCTGTGTCTTAAAGAACCCCAACTCCACCCCATATTTTAAAAGTTTTGGGTGTGACAAACCCTGGATCGCTCCTGACCCAGTAGCAGTTTCTCACTGAATAATGTACAGGTATGTCTTCCACCTTCACACTCTTCCTTTCAAAATTTACTCTATTTTCAACTCTAAATACAAATTATACATCCAGACAATAAGGTGATATACAGGTGATTGCTGGTTCCTATCCAGGGTGAAAAGGTCACAATGATTGTCATTAAAGTTTATTCTAAAACACAATTTGTTAATGTATAACTGTTTGAAGTTATCTTTCATGATTCCTTGTATTTCTGTGATATCAGTTGTTAAGTCTCCTCCTTCATTTCTAATTTTATTTATTTGAGCCCTCTCTTTTTCCTCATGGGTCCTGCTAAAACTTTACCAATTTTGTTCATCTTTTCAAATAACTAGCTCTTAGCTTCATTTATCTTCTCCATTAATTTTTGTCTCTATTTTATTTCTTCTCAAATTTTTATTATTTCCTTCCTTCTACTAATTTTGGACTTTGTTTCTTTTTCTTTTTCTAGTTTCTTTAGGTATAAGTTTAGATTGCATATTTGAGATTTTTCTTATATCTTGCAGTAAGCCTATATCACTATGAACTTGTTAGAACTACTTTTGCTGTACCTCATAGATTTTGAAGAATTGTGTTTTTATTTTCCTTTATCTAAGATATTCTTTTACTTCCACTTTGATTTCTTTATTGACCAGTAGCATGTTGTTTAGTCTCCATGTATTTGTGTTTTCTCTGTTTTTTTTTTATAATTGATTTCTAGTTTGATATCATTGTGTTCAGAAAAGATGCTTGATAGTCTATGGCCATACCACCCTGAACGCGCCCGATCTCGTCTGATCTCGGAAGCTAAGCAGGGTCGGGCCTGGTTAGTACTTGGATGGGAGAAAAGATGCTTAATAGGATTTCACTCTTCTTTAATTTATTGATATTTGTTTTTTGGCCTGATGTATGATCTATCCTAGAGAATGTACATGTGCACTTAAGAGGAATGTGTATTCTGCTGTTTCTGGACAGAATGATCTGTATATATCTATTAAGTCCATCTGATCTACTGTGTTGTTCAAGGCCAATGTTTCCTTGTTCACTTTATGTCTGGATGATCCATCCACTGATGTAAGTTGGGTGTTAAATTCTACTATTATTATTGTATTATTGTCAATTCTCCCTTTGTGTCTATTAATATTTGCTTTATACATTTAGTTGTTTCTACATTGGGTACATAAATATTTACAAGTGTTATATATTCTTGGTAGAATGATCCCTTTATCATTATATAATGCCCTTGTCTGTCTCTTGTTACAAACTTGAACACTTATATGCCAAAAAATTGCACAACCTAGCAGAAATGCATAAATTCCTAGAAACATTTGATTTTCCAAGACTAGATAAGGAAAAGATAATGAAAAGACTGATTACTCGTAATCATACTGAAGTATTAATCAAAAAATTCCCAACAAACAAAAATCCATGACCAGAAAGCTCTGCAGTGAATTCTACAAAACATTTTAAAAAGAGTTAAAACCTAAACTCTGCCCCAATTTCAAAAAATTAAAGAGGAAAAAATGCTTCCAAGTTCATTCTGTGAGACCAGCATTACCCTGATACCTAAACCAGACAGAGATAGTACCAAAAAACAAAAACAAAATTACAGGCCACTACCCCTGATTAAGATAGATGCAAAAATCCTAAACAAAATATTAGCAAACTGAATTCAATAATACATCAGAAGGATCATATACCAAGAAAAAGGAAGAGGAGGAGGAGGAGGGGGAGGACCATACACCATGATCAAGTGGATTAACTACAGGGATGCAAGAGTACAACATTCACATATGAATCAATGTGATACACTAAATTAACAAAATGAAGAATAAAATCATACAAACACCTCAATAAATGCAGAAAAAGCATTTGACAAAATTCAACGTCAATTTATGATAAAAACTCTGACCAAAGTGGGTATAGAGAAAACATATCTTAATATAATAAAGACCATATGTGACAAGCCCTCAGCTAACATCATACTCAATTGAGACAAGGTGTAAGCTTTTCCTCTAAGATCAAAAACAAGACATGGATATTCGCTTTTGGTAGGAAGTCCTAGCCATTGCAATTAGGCAAGAAAAAGAAACAAAATGCATCCAAATTGGAAAGGAAGAAGTAAAATTGTCACTATTCACAGATAACATGATACTATATTAGTAATCAGATTACTAATATAGCAATTATATTACTATATATAGAAACCCTTATAGACTCCTCCCCCAAAACTAATAGAACTAATTAAAGAATTCAGTGAAGCTGCAGGATACAAAATTTATATACAGAAAACTGTTGCATTTCTATACACTAATAATGAACTAGCAAAAAGAAAAATGAAGAAAACAATTCTATTTATAATTGAATCCAAAAAGTACCTAGGGGAAAAAAAAACAAGGAAGTGAAAGACTTGTTTTCTGGGGCACCTGGGTGGCTCAGAGGGTTAGGGCCTCTGCCTTCGGCTCGGGTCATGATTCCAGGTTCCTGGGATCGAGCCCCGCATCGGGCTCTCCACTCCTCGGGGAGCCTGCTTTCTCCTCTCTCTCTCTGCCTACTTGTGATCTCTGTCTGTCAAATAAGTGAATAGGATCTTAAAAAAAAAAAAAGATAGAAAGACTTGTTTTCTGAAAACTACAAGACTTTGATGAAAGAAACTGAAGATGACACAAACAAATGAAAAGATATTCCATGCTCATGGATTGGAAGACTTAATACTGTTTAAATGTCCATATTATGCAAAGCAATATACAGATTCAATGCAATCCTGGTCAAAATACCAAGAGCATTTTTCACAGCACTAGCAGAAATAATCCTAATATTTGTATTCAACCATGAAAGACCCCAAATAACCAAAGCAATCTTGAGAAAGAACAAATCTGAAGGTACACACTCCTAGATTTTAAACTGTCCTACAAAGCTACAGTAATCAAAACATTATAGAACCAGCACAAAATAGACACAAATATAAGAGAACAGAAGAGAGAGCCAGAAATAAACTCTAATTTATATGGTCCATTAATCTATGACAAAAAAGGGTAAGAACACACAATAGGGAAAAGACAGTCTCCTCAATCAATGATGTTGGGATAACTGGACAGCTACATACCAAAGAATGAAATTGGGCCACTTTCTTATACCATACACAAAAATAAACTCAAAATGGATTATAGACTGGCGTGTGAGATCTGAAACCATAAAAATTCTAGAAGAGAGTACAGACAGTAATTTTTCCTAGCATCAGTCATACCAGCATTTTTCTACATATGTCTCCTGAGGGAAGGGGGATGGGAAGGGAAAAATAAGTATTGGGACTACATCAAACTAAAAAGCTTTTGCACCGTGACAGAGACCACCAACAAAATAAAAAGGCAACATACTGAATGGGAGAAGATAATCTCAAATCATACATCCTGTAAAGGGTAACCATCCAGAATATATACAGAACTCATAAAACTCCACATAAAAAACACACACAATCTGATTTTAAAATGGGGGGGGGATAAGACATGAACAGACATTTTTCCAGAGAATACATACAGATGGCCCACAAACATATGAAAAGATGTTCAACATCACTCATCATTAGGGAAATACAAGTCAAAACCACAATGAGTTATCACCTAGTGGTGCCTGGATGGCTCAGTTGGTTAAGTGTCTGCCTTCAGCTCTGGTCATGAACCTGGGGTCCTGGGACTGGTCCCTGTGTTGCACTCCCTGTTCATCTGGGAGTCTGCTTCTCCATCTCTCTCAACTGCTTCCCTTGTTTATGCTCTCTCCCTCTCTCTCAAATAAATTAAGAAAATCTTAAAAAAAAAACAATGAGTTATCACCTCACACATGTTGAAATGGCTATAATTAATAACACAGGAAATAACAAGTGTTGGCAAGGATGTGGAGAAAGGCGAACCCTCATACACTGTTGGTGAGAATGCAAACTGGTGCAGCCACTCTGGAAAACAGTATGGAGGTTTCTCAAAAATTTAAAAATAGAACTACCTTATGACCCAACAGTTGAACTACTAAGTATTTATTTATCCAAAAGATAAAAAAATGCTGATTCAAAGGGGCACATGTGCCCAATGTTTATAGCACCACTATCAACAATAGCCAAATGGCAGAACAATCCCAGATGTCCATCAACTGATGAATGGATAAATAAGAACTGGTATGTGTATGTATATGTATCTATATATGAATATCACTCAGCTATCAAAAAGAATAAAACCTTGTCATTTGCAATGACATAGATGCAATGACATAGATGGAGCTAGAGGGTATTACACTAAGTGAAATAAGTCAGTCAGAGAACGACAAATACCATAATGATTTCACTCATGTGGAATTTAAGAAATGAAACAGATGAACACAGGGGGAAAAGAGGGGCAAACCATAAAACAGTCTCTTAACTATAGAGAACAAATTGAGGGTTGATGGACGGAGGTGGGGGATGGGCTAGATGGGTGATGGGGATTAAGGAGGGCACTTGTGATGAGCACCAGGTGTTGTATATAAGTGATGAATCACTTAATTCTACCCCTGAAGCAAATATTACCCTGTATGTTAACTAAATGGAATTTAAATAAAATTTAATAAATTTTATATATTTTATATATTTTTTTATAATAAATTATAAAAAGACACAGAGAGGTTGAGTGGATTAAAAAAAAAAAAACCCTAATTTTCTTTCCATGACACATGCTCTTCCACCATACCAGGCATGAAGATTCCCTCAGAAGGTGCTACCTGTTAACTGTACCAGGTCAAAAGTATGGGATATGACAAGAGCCACGGAGCAAGCAAGAAAAGAAAAGTGTGTAGGAGAAGGAGAAGAAATGTTCAGAAAGGAAGTATATGACACAGGAGAATATAAAATCCTGGAAGTAAGATACACTCCATAAGGAGGGAATGTCCACTGGGTTTTTCATCTAGGAGAGCACTGGACATCTTTCCCCAAGCATGTTCAGTAGAGTGGTAGAGGTGGTAACTAGGTGGTGATGGCTTGGAAAGTTCTAGGTGGAATTTGAGGTGTTTATGGTACATACAGAGGAAGGCTGGGAAAAAAATGCAATTTAAGACAGGATCCTTGGGTAGGGATGCAAAGACTCTGGAATTAACAATAGGCAAGAATTGACTCATGGAAAGTACACGAGTTTAGAAGAATGTCAACATGGGTTATTGCAATGAAAAACGATGTTTAAGGTAAGAGTGCAAGGAGAGAATCCTGTGAAGGAGAAGAATGCAGAGTGGCCAAAGGGGCAAGGCAGTGATGGGACTCCATGGCGGAGAGGAGGTGTCAAGGGGAGATTGAGTGAAATTGTTAAATGCTATAGGGTGAACATCAAACAATTCGCGAAACGTTTATTTAGTTTTAGCAACAGGAAGGTCACTGAGAACCCCTGTAATAGCAGTTTTGGTAAAGAAGACTGTCCTGAGTCCACCTGTAATATATTGAAGGAGTGAATTCACTGAGTGTAGACTACTCTTTTAACTCATTTTGCATTCAAGGGAAGGAGAAAGCATAATATTGCCTTGAGAAAAATTTAAGACCAAAGAAGAGATTATTGTTTGATTGGTTTTTGTCTGTTTGTTTTAAAGATGTAAGATACCAACAGCCTTTTAGGGATCTAAGTAATTGGAGGGAGATGAAAATTAATGAGGTAAGCTTGTTTAAAAAAAAAAAAAAAAGTCCAGACTCCATAGCACAAGGGCTCAGACTAGATAGGGGAAGGAGAGAAACATCTCCCAAACTGAAGCTGGGGGGAAGAGGTCCCGCTGAGAGAGTTGCCAGGGTAAGAGGCTACATGTGTTGAATGTGTTAAGGAAGTTGTAAAAGACCCTACTTGTTGGGTTCGGTGTCTTCTGTGGCAGTAGGAGGAGCTGGTAGGAACAGGTGGGTTCTCTCTGGTCAACTTGCTTCAATTTCTTGACAGCAAGTGTTCCACACCATGTAATTTCCAAAAATTACATTTCCAAAAAATCTGAACTAAAGCTTCACTCAGCTCTCCCAGAAAAGAGAAACATAACAGATTCTTATTACATAATAGGAAAGAATGATAAAAAAAATAAGTCAGGAGAAACAAACCTTACTTTAGCTGTGAACTTGGGAGGAACTGAGCTGTCTTGAGCCTCGAGTCTTCCTGTGGCTTGGGATGGGGCATGGGACTGTGACGAACACCTTCAGGCTGGCAGGCTACTGATATCAGAGATGCCTGCCAACAAAGCTCTAACCTTAGAACCGAAGTTCAGAGATCGGTCAAGGCTGGGGAAGCTTGGCAGAAAGAGAGGACTTGGGTGCTGGGAATGCTATCAAGGCAGCAGGAAGCAGTTACCATAGTGGTTGAATTAGGAAGATTATTTTTTCCAGGAAAAAGCAAAAACCCAATTTCGGGGACAAAGCCAGAATTAGAACTAATGACTGAATGCTGAATATTAAAGTAGAACTTATTAAATACTTTATGACTATAACCCAGTCATTCTTGAACATGACTGCACCTTGGAATCATCCAGGGAGCTTTAAAAACCACTGAAGCCTGGATGTCACGCCTAGAGAGTCTGATCTAATTGGCCTGGGGAGAGGCCTAGACATCAGGATTTTTACAAGCCTCCTCAGATAATTCTAATGGGTAGCAAAACTGAGAACCATGACTCAAACCAGAATCTGTCCCAGAGGTGGAAATGAGACTGGAAAGAATCAGAGAGGTTTTAATGTCCCTATAATTCTGAACTGACTGGACAAAAACTGATTTCATAATTTCTCTGCACCCCTCCCCCCACAGCTGTGTATTGTCTAGCTTGCAATGAATCTCCAAATGAATCTCAAAAAAAGTTAAGTCACCTACTTTTAATAGAAAGTTTCTAACTTCCTATTACTTCTCAACCCCCTCTCTATCCTATGACCTCAGAAATGGTCATTTAACACATTTTCTTGAGACCTTACCCAGAACATTTCTTCTCTCTATTCCCACCGTGACCCACTCTACCTACACCACAGATAATTCAAAACCTGATAAACTACTGCACAGATTATATCTATAGTTCCACATCTGGTTGCCCTACCTTCCGGTATTTATCCTCCAAGCAATTCTATATGCATCTTCCGGATACACCTGCCTTCACTCAATTTCTTGGCTGGCCTCAAGAGTTTCATCAACTACTGAAAAATCCTCACCTTGGCATTCAAGCCTTTACAGTAGACTCTTTTTATGTCCTTTCCCATACACTCAACTTGCCTGAGTTCACTTGAAACTGCACATGGAGACAGTTTGCAACCTGTCGTCACATTTTCATCTTGGGCTTCTGTGTTTCTCCTTCCTTGTCTGAGGGATTTCCCCAGCACTTGGGAGTTTGACTAGCTGCCTGCAGTAGCAGCCTAGAAGTGTGGTCATGTTGTAACCCATATTTTTCAACTCTCAACCAGTAGGGAAAGAGACTTCAAAGATTAATACCCTGGCTTCCTCCTCTGCCAGTGGAATAATTCTGCACTATGATCCACATGGTTTCGCAGGAAATTCCCCAAAGGGATTGGGTCCCAGCTGCCCACAGAGGTAACTCACTCTTCAGTGAAAGATTTTTTTGGAGTGGGGTGGTGCTTTTCTCCCTTCACCATCTCACTTCCTCATTTACTCTTTTTTTAAATTAAATTTATTTATTTTCAACATAATAGTATTCATTATTTTTGCACCACACCCAGTGCTCCATGCAATCCGTGCCCTCTATAATACCCACCACCTGGTACTCCGACCTCCCACCCCCCACCCCTTCAAAACCCTCAGATTGTTTTTCAGAGTCCATAGTCTCTCATGATTCACCTCCCCTTCCAATTTACCCCAACTCCCTTCTCCTCTCTAACTCCCCATGCCCTCCATGCTATTTGTTATGCTCCACAAATAAGTGAAACCATATGATAATTGACTCTCTCTGCTTGACTTATTTCACTCAGCATAATCTCTTCCAGCATAATCTCTTGTATCAACTTTTGTTGATACAAAAGTTGGGTATTCATCCTTTCTGATGGAGGCATAATACCCCATAGTGTATACGGACCACATTTTACTTATCCATTCATCCGTTGAACGGCATCTTGGTTCTTTCCATAGTTTGGCGACTGTGGCCATTGCTGCTATAAACATTGGGGTACAGATGGCCCTTCTTTTCACTACATCGGTATCTTTGGGGTAAATACCCAGGAGTGCAACTGCAATTGCACTCATTTACTCTTCTTGAGAATAATTCCCAAATATAAACAACCTACATTTATCCAAATCCTTTGCTCAAAAGCAACTTTGAGGGGACTCCAAATCAAAACTGCCTCTCACTATAGCTGACCCAAATTAACCTCCACACTAACCTGGAAAACTTGAAGCTCCCAGAGGATTTTCTCATGTCCATCTAGTATCACACCATTCCCTTCCTTAGGAAACCCTTGCTGCCCATTGAAAGCCTCCATGAAAGTACCTCCAGCGTTCCCACAACCAAAGAGATCTCTGAATTGCCTGAGCTCTCACATCCCTTTGAATGTTCCTCTCTTATTGAGCACACCCTTGGGAAACTGTCTAATCTCCTACACACACACACACACACACACACACACACACACACACACAAATCATACATGGAATCCTAAAACAAATGTGCTGTTCAAACTATGGCTATAGACTCAAATCACAACAAAGCTTTTCCCCACTGCCTAAATAAACAGGTTTGAAGGAAAAAAGGGTTTTTTTTTTTTTAAAGTAAAACAAAAGAAATACAAACTATTACCTAATGTTCTATAGCTCACAGACCCAGCTTCTCAAAAGAGACAAAATAACAAAGGATACCATTATTACCAATAGACTCCATTGTGTTGAGGAATACTTGCTGTTTCCAAAAAAATTACCAAGTCACAGGCTGAATAGAGTCATTGTGACTGTAATGGTTAATACGCTAACCAATAAGGATGAATACCATTATTATGATTCTACATTTTTATAGATATTTATATATTTAATCAACTTTAGATAAACTGGTGGAAAAACAGAACATGACCAAGGCGTAATTTTAAGGCATTCAATAAAGGATAGGCCATTATTTCACTAAATCTATGTGGGAGCTCACTTTTTTTAATTGAAAAAAAAGAGCATGGTTTTGTGTCTCAAGATTGATTATCCCTTAGCCTTTGGGAAAGCATTAAAATGACATACACACTTCCAGGTACAGTTAAGATCAACATTTCTCTCTTTCTCGTCTCCTAATATACTCAATCTTTTATGGAGTGCTCTCAAAGTTCTTTTCCAAATAGGATTCAACCCAGCAAATATTTATTGAGAGTCATATATACAAGGCCTTGTGTTAAGCTGTGAGGGGGCACAAATGTGAATAAAACAAGATCCTTGCCCTCAAGCAGTTTACAGATACCCTGGACCAGTTTATTTATGACCTAGCTTTGCATAAAACTAGCTCCTTACTGGTCTGAAGGATTTAAAAAACCATAGGAGAGCTGCTGGAGGCCAAACTTGATTAGCTCTCCTGTTTTATGTCCCCTAAGAGTCAATGATAAAGACAGAGAAAAAGAGATCCTAGAGACTTTGACTTCCTAGTCCATTTTTAAGAGAATTTAAATTTAACCAAAAGAATAGAAATTACTTTGTCATTGTGCTTTTGCACTAAAGAGTACCCTTAAAGACTTAATGTCATTTAAAACTGAACAAGCTCTTAATTATATATGACATTCAAGAGATGACTAGAATATATACCCTGAAGGAGTAAGAAATCTGTCTGAGACTGAAAAAAAATAACTGTCTTGGATTAAAATAGAGAAAAGCCGCTCTGTTGTTAATCATGCTGGGAAGACAGAGACAGACAATAGTAGTTGCAAAATTAACAGGAAATACTGGTTCACTCAAGGCTACACAACTACTCTCCCCACTGATGTGAGAAACAAAGACAGAAAAAAAATTGTTTAATTTCCTTACTACCTACAGCCCATTGACAAATCCTTGAAATAGGCAGAGTGACATTTCTTCTAGGGACTCAACTCCCTAGATGTTGACACTTTGATAAGGGCAACAGGTGATCTTAGCCCAACCCCCCAGGATCCTATAAGTCTACTTTAACATATTAAAAATTCTTTTGGAAACTACCTTTATCTCTACACCCTCCCCCAAGATACATGTTGGCAATCATTCCCCAAGCATATGGCCCACTGGTATACATCCAGAGGGTTTCATGACTTGGGTTTTTTTAGACACTGATAAATGACCCTTTCCAACAATAGCTATCCTCCTCAAGGTCCTGGAAACCTTTCTTCCAAAATTCCTTAGAGATTTACGTTACCCCTAACTCCCTGCCAACTTGAAAGTATATAATAGGCCACTCCTTATGACCCCCATGCAGCTCTTTCTGCCCAAGGGTCCTGTCCCTGTACTTTAATAAAACCACCTTGTTGCACCAAAGATGTCTCAAGAATGCTTTCTTAGCCATCGGCTTTGAGCCCAACATCTTTCCTGCACCACCCACTTCAACCCAGTTTTGAGCATTTACTACCTTCTTACCAGTTATGCTCCCAAGTACATTCTGCTCTTCCTATCTATTATTGGGAATACCCAGTTGCTAAAATGCCCTTGAATCATAACAATTCCCAATGCTGAGTCAATCTCTGTTTCCCCTGATCCTGCCTCAGGAACACTAACCAGTTTGGAAATGCCCTCACTTTGCTAAGACCTTCCACGGAATCCTTCAACAGAAGTCTGAACCTTATAGAACATGCCTCCATCCTTCTTGTTCAGAGCAGCAATCCACAGTCCCTCTGAGGACACCCCTCCCACTCTGTAGATGTAATAAATATGATTCATCAATTATAGGCCCACCTCTGGTAATCTCTGGCTCATTAGGCTTTACCAGCACACATTTACATTCAGAATAACAAATATTTAAATAATAACACCAAAAACACACCTCAATATACTCTTCAGAGTTGACCTAGGAGGTAAAACCCTTACTTAAATTACTCAAATAGCACAGAGAATCACAGGGAAAGGGAGAGAAAACTGAATGGGAAGAAATCAGAGAGGGTGACAAACCATGAGAGACTCTTAACTCTAGGAAACAAACTGAGGGTTACAGAAGGGAGGGGGTGGGGGGTGGGCTAACTAGGTGATGGGCACTAAGAAGGGTACATGATGTGATGACCTCTGGGTGTTATATGCAACTGATGTACCCTTAAACTCCACATCTGAACCTAATGGTGTTACTGTGTGTTGGCTAATTGAATTTAAATTTAAAAAAGAAAGTGCCAAATACTTAAATTAAACTAATAATAATAAAGCCTTAAAAATTTTTGTGTAGTTTATCTCTTAAAAGTGACTTCACAGGTGAAATTTCTCATTTTTCTTTTCTTCCCTTTCTCCGCCCTACTCTCCCTCCCTATCTTCCTTCCTTCCCTCAATTCTTCCTTCCTTTCCATAGTTTTTTGATGGCAAATACACTGATGATGTATATAATTTTGGAAAGAAGAAAATCTTATTTGGAAACACAGGCTTCCATTGTTTAAAACTCATCCTGAATTTCTGTTAGAAAGACACTCTTTTTTTTTTTTTAAAGATTTTATTTATTTATTTGACAGAGAGAAATCACAAGTACACTGAGAGGCAGGCAGAGAGAGAGAGGGAAGGAAGCAGGCTCCCCGCTGAGCAGAGAGCCCGATGCGGGACTCGATCCCAGGACCCTGAGATCATGACCCGAGCCGAAGGCAGCGGCCCAACCCACTGAGCCACCCAGGAGCCCCAGAAAGACACTCTTAATGTGTATTTTTAAATATAATGGTTCTAGTAATCCTTTAAATGTAATTGTTACCACTGTTATTGCAAAAGCAAGTGATAAGAAGGTACAGAATTTCTCTCCAGGGTAAAATGTGTTACTGTATCCTTGTTTATACAGAGTGTACTGTTGCCATCTACTTTCCTATCTACAAATATTTTCTCACTCATGTTCCAAAATAGAAAATTCTAACCATTAAATATTTATATTCTACATATCATCTTTTCTCAAAATATAATTTGAGTTAACTACTGTTCACCATTTGGATTGTGCAGTCACCCGTGAGTTGGATCAAAGGCATATTTCAAAAGGCTCTGTTAACCTGTTTACCTGAGCTTTTAGGAGTCTCCTGTTTTCCTTTCAAATTGCCTTTCCTTGAATTCCAAAGCCACTTAAAGAATCCTTTGATCTGGAATCACTTTCTTCAGGTTGCCTGGGCACTGTTCTGGGTTTGTCTCTTCATACTACTCCCTGCTTTTTCTGAGTTTATCCTCATCTGGGAAGCATCCTTAAGTTATCCTGTTCCCCTATGGCCTAAAACCATGAGCCATCTCTCTATATTCTTGAATTTCTTGAGTTTAAGTTAGTATTAATGTGAACTAGATTGTTGTAAATTAAGATGTTAATTGTAATCCCCAAGGCAATCATGGAGAAAATAATTTAACAATATATTGTAAAGGAACTAAGAAGGGAACCAAAAGAGTTAGAAGAAAAATCCAATAAAACACAGGAAAAGTGCAAAGAAGACATCCAGATGGCCAACAGACACATGAAAAAGTGCTCCATATCACTCGGCATCAGGGAAATACAAATCAAAACCACAATGAGATATCACCTCACACCAGTCAGAATGGCTAAAATCAACAAGTCAGGAAATGACAGATGCTGGCGAGGATGCGGAGAAAGGGGAACCCTCCTACACTGTTGGTGGGAATGCAAGCTGGTGCAGCCACTCTGGAAAACAGCATGGAGGTTCCTCAAAATGTTGAAAATAGAACTGCCCTATGACCCAGCAATTGCACCATTGGGTATTTACCCTAAAGATACAAACGTAGTGATCCAAAGGGGTACATGCACCCGAATGTTTATAGCAGCAATGTCCACAATAGCCAAACTATGGAAAGAACCTAGATGTCCATCAACAGATGAATGGATCAAGAAGATGTGGTATATATACACAATGGAATACTATGCAGCCATCAAAATAAATAAAATCTTGCCATTTGCAACAACATGGATGGAACTAGAGCGTATCATGCTTAGTGAAATAAGTCAAGCGGAGAAAGACAACTATCATATGATCTCCCTGATATGAGGAAGTGCTGATGCAACATGGGGGCTTAAGTGGGTAGGAGAAGAATCAATGAAACAAGATGGGATTGGGAGGGAGACAAACCATAAGTGACTCTTAATCTCACAAAACAAACTGAGGGTTGCTGGGGGGAGGGGGTTTGGGAGAAGGGGGTGGGATTATGGACATTGGGGAGGGTATGTGCTTTGGTGAGTGCTGTGAAGTGTGTAAACCTGGTGATTCAGAGACCTGTACCTCTGGGGATAAAAATATATGTTTATAAAAAATAAAAAATTAAAAAAAAAAACACAGGAAAAGTCAGTAATGGATGAACTGAGGAACAAAAATGTATGAATATAGAAAAAGAAGCAGAATGGCTGAGGTAACTCCTTCTTTATCAGCAGTTACATTAAATGTAACTGGATTAATCTATTAGGATTAGAGGGTCAATCCATCGAGAAATTATAGCATTTATAAACATAGATACATTCAACAACAGAGCTCCAATATATATGAGGCAAAATCCAACAGAACTGACGGGAGAAACAGTTCAACAGTAATAGCTGGAGATGTCAATACTCCACTTTTTTTTTTGCACTCTTGTAGGACTTTTATTTAACTTATTTTTAAATTTAAATTCAATTAATTAACATATAGTGTATCATTAGTTTTCAGAGATAGCGTTTACTGATTCATCAGTTGCATTAACACCTGGTACTCATTCTATTAAGTGCTCTCCCTAATGCCCATTTCCCACTTACCCCATCTCTCACCCATCTCCCTTCTATAAACCCTCAGTTTGTTTCCCAGAATGAAGAGTCTCTTACTCCATTAGTTTAAAAGTAAAGAACAGAGCAGCTAGACAGACTGAAGCCACCTGCATCCCTCTGGCCAACCGAGGAGTCTTTAAGCTTTAGCCAGCACCCTTAGCCCAGTGATTAAGTAACCTTTCTTTGTATATCTATAGAGCCCGCATTCTTTCCTGGGGGGAGGGGGAGCCAGAGTACTCTTGCACAACCCCCAGGCACTAAGGAACCAGATCCTCTTGCACAACATCTGAGCACTGAGACAAACGTCTGTAGCTGGCATCATCGAGTTTGCTCATAATCAAAAATGACAGAGACCACTGTACTTCCTGTATTGATTAACTACCCTCAACTCTTTAAAACAAACAAACAAACAAACAAAATACAATAAAAACCACTGGGCCAGGCAGAAACCTTGGAAACCTTGGAGTCGGCTTTGGGACAAGAGTTCACCTTCTTCCCTCCTGAATAAAACTCATATTCCTTCCCAGTGAAAACTTGGCTCTTGAGTACTGGCCTTTGGAGCAATAGGCAGCCAAACTGGGGTTTTGGTAACACATTCTGGTAAGCCAGCCAGAAGCCACAGTCCCTGTGGCATCCAGTTCCCTTGGGAATCTCAAGGTGCAGCCATGACATCGCATTAGGGTTTCAAGGTTCATTTCCAGGGCTAGGAAGTCCCCTGGCTGCAGGAGGTTAGCTGCTGGGGGCCAAGATGTCTTGGGGAGAGAATCCACACATCTGTCCACGCAGCTGCCAAGACTATGTTGGTCTCAGGCGGGAAATCTCCCTGCTGATTCCGAAGTGATTCTAGCTCCCAATTTCGCTTTTCGCTTTGAGTGGAAAGGAAAGGAAAGGAACATTTGGGGAAGCTGACAAGCTTCAGGACCCGTGAGTTGGTGGGAGTACGCATGGAGGCAAGTTCCTCATTTGTGGTTTTTGTTTTCTTGTCCGTGATTTTCCTGTTAGAAAGGTGTGGCTTTGAGAGAAACGGAAAGGGACTTGAATAAATGGTCAATTTATTTGGAATTTGGAACAGATTTGTTTTGGTGGGTGTAGGGGGTTTATGCTGTGTTAGGTTAAATTTGTGTAAAATGGGAAGTCCCATCTCTATCACACCAAATAGGCCCCTAGACCAAATTTTGAATAAACCGAAGGGACCTGTGACTAAGAAGATGACATTTTTTTTTCAAAAAAAATTTTTTTTAATTTATTTGACAGAAAGGGAGAGAGAGAGGAGACATAAGCAGGGGAAGTGGGAGAGGGAGAAATGGGCTTCCATCTCAGCCAGGAGCCCGACATGGGTCTCCATCCCAGGACCCTAGGACCATGACCTGAGCTGAAGACAGATGCTCAACCATCTGAGCCACCCAGACTCCCTGAATAAGATTTTTATTGTAACACCTCCTTGTCATGCATGTCAAGCTCAGTGGAAAGATGGTCATGGAATGGCTTCCTTGGATTCCTTCCTCCCATGCGGTTGCCTCCAAATAAGGAGTTTGGGTTTGACTCTCTTAGCTTGCCTTGGAGCTGTTTGCTTTTGCCCAGAAAGATGGGAGAATACTCCTGTTCTCAAAGAAAGTCCATTGGGACTACTAAATGGTCCAGAGGACGGAAAAGCAATCAGGAAAAAACAAAACAAAACAAAAGAAAAAAACAGAAAACAAAAACCACCTGTTTGGCAGAAGGGAGAGACAGGAGGGAAAAAAAAAAAGGAACTTGAATCTAATCTGCCTCTGGCCTTTCTGGTGGCATCCTTGAGCCTCTGTCTCCATCTCCTCCTCCTGCTGTTCCTGCACCACCATGGGCACAAGTTGCATAACTAGCTCCTAGACCATCCCCAGTGCCTCCAATGCCATTGGCTCCTGCTTCTCCTTCCCACACTGTCAAGGAGCAAAGGGCATCCCAAGCCGTTGGGCCACCTCTTTTTTTTTTTTTTTTAAAGATTTTATTTATTTATTTGACAGAGAGAAATCACAAGTAGATGGAGAGGCAGGCAGAGAGAGAGAGAGGGAAGCGGGCTCCCTGCTGAGCAGAGAGCCCGATGCGGGACTCGATCCCAGGACCCTGAGATCATGACCGGAGCCGAAGGCAGTGGCTTAACCCACTGAGCCACCCAGGTGCCCCCGTTGGGCCACCTCTTTATGAGGTTCAAGCTGGAACACCTTCCAAATCAACATGAAAGGGACCAGGGACCTGGGATGGACTTAAACCCTCCACTTCCGATTTCCCTACAGGTGTCCCAGATAAAAACTGATAGTGGGGAACAAATTGATTGAGTTTTAGTGGACACAGCATACTTTGTATTAAAGTGGTATTTTGTATTTAGTGGGACAGCATATTTTGTATTAAAGCTAATTTGTTACTTTAATTAAGATAGACATGTCGTTAGGGTTATCAGCATTAAATATAATACTTTTATTCTACCAAGGCTTACTAAAGGTTAAAGAAGTTCATGTTATTTCTGCTGCAGTTTGTTGGCAAAAGGATGACATAAAATAATGGTGAACTTGTCTGTCTCATGAAGTTTTCATGGGTTATTGTAAAGAACAAGTAGGTTGAATAAATAAAAAGGTTTTTAGGTAAAACTTTTAAATAGCTTTTAAAATCTTTGGTAACCTGAAACTTGGAAGTGCTGCTAACTTAAATGATAAACTGCATTGAATTCACTGGGTATCTATGTCTTTTCCAAATAAGATAAAATACTAAAGCATTGATTACTGAACATAGGTTTGTGTTTTTAGCTTCTTATTGCAGAGAAACTAAAGTTTTTTTTTTTTTAACTTGGATCTGTTGGTAAATGTTTTATGCTTTATTAAAAGAATATACTGTGGAAAAGCATGTTTCTAGAAATTATGAAATGTAATCACAAATTTGCCAATCCAAAGGATTCTGGTGTAACATACAGTTCACAATTGGTTACTACTTCTCACTGGAGACTAAGGCTTCTAAGAGTTAAAATTTGGCTAAATGTAATTACCACTGATGGAAATAAGGAAAGCAACTTTATATGTAGGAAAGTAGGAGATATGTGGGAAAGGTATTAAAAATGGGAATACATTTTGTTGAGGGACAAAAAAAGTAACTTTGTCCTAAAAAGAGACTGGTTATTTAAACAGAGAGGAGGCATAGGACAAAATCTGAATGAAAAAGAAAGCTGTAGGGACGCCTGGGTGGCTCAGTTGGTTGGACGACTGCCTTCGGCTCAGGTCATGATCCCGGAGTCCCGGGATCGAGTCCCATATCAGGCTCCCAGCTCCATGGGGAGTCTGCTTCGCTCTCTGACCTTCTCGATCATGCTCTCTCTCACTGTCTCTCTCTCAAATAAATAAATTAAATATTTAAAAAAAAAAAGAAAGCTGTAGGTTTAATGAAGGGGAATATTTGGAAAAGAATCTTATATGTGGTGAGGACTAAGTTTGAAATGAATGGATATTTTAGACATTTTATTTTTTGAGTAAAATCTGCACCCAACATGGGGCTCAAACTCACAACTCTGAAATCGAGAGTCACAAGCAAGGGTGTCTTGGTGACTCAGTCAGTTGGGCATCTGCCTTTGGCTCAGGTCATGATCCTGGGATGGAGCCCCCCACCACCCCAGGTCTGTCCAGTTCCCTGCTCAGCGGGGAGTCTGCTTCCCCTCTCCCATTGCCTCCCACCCCACTCTGTTCATGCTCTTGTGCTCTCTTTCTCAAATAAATAAATAAATAAATAAATCTTTTCAAGAAAGGGTTGCAAGCTACCAACCAAGTCAGCCAGGCACCCTGAAATGAACGGATTTTAAAAATACATTGGTATAAGAATAAAATTCTGCTTTTTTCTGTTAAAAAGACAAAGTTTTCTTGGATTCTTGGTCTGCTCTTGATAAGAAAAGTATAAATGAAGTTTTTTTTCTTTTTCTTTATCCACCCAGAAAACCAAAGCTTCTATGCTTTGTCTTTATCTTGGTTACTTAAAATTAAAACTTCTCATTATTAATGGAACCAAAGTTTGCTAGCAACTATATAACTTCCTGTCAAATCCCTTGGTCATTTATAAATATTGAGTTGTGTAATGACCTCTAGTCCCATTTAGGTATGTGCTTTAAAACCTTCTGAGATTATTTTTTAAGATTTATTTATTTGAGAAAGAGAGAGAAAGCAAGAGTGAGCTTGCACGCTCATGGGGGAGGGGCTGAGGCAGAAAGAGAGACAGAATCTCCAGCAGACTCTCCACTCCACTAAGCATGGAGCCTGACTTGGGGCCTGACCCCAGGACCCTGAGATCATGACTGAGCCGAAATGAAGAGTCAGATGCTCAACTGACTGAACCACCCAGGCACCCCAAAACCTTCTCAGATTTTTTTACAAAATTCCCAAGATTCAAATTCTGAATGAATGCATTTTGACTAACTAGGTTTATTTATTTGGTATGTTAAGTTACATGGGAAGACATCAAACAAATGATAATAAGCTCTAGGTTGTGTTATATAGGAAAATACTATAACTGTTCTAGAAAATACATAAAATTCCTGAAGATTTAATGTGTCTTGGTGTAAGGTTATCACTTGATATTCTGATTATTGAAATGGTGTGTGTTACAATAATAACTGGATTTCCTTGTCAGCTGCATTATAATGAACTCCTATCAGATCTTCAACCATGTCTATTTTTGAGTCTTTTGTCATCTATAGTTATTGTTCTTATGCTCTTGCAAAATGAGTTTCATCTTCAAGGAGATTCCTGAGAAGGACTTTATACAAACACAGTTTTCTGATATCTTTAAGACAGTAAAACCAAGTTAATTTTCAGTTAACCAAGTTAGCAATTTCCAGAACTAATGGGAAAGCTTTATTCGAACAGAACCAGAATGACATGGAACTAAAAGAATTGAGAAAGAGGATTATAATTTTTATGACTTTTTTTAAAACATTGCTGGTTCCCTAATGTGTGCTCTTCCAAATTATGTAAGTTTTCTTTTAAGATATCTTTGACTTACAGAGATATGGTAAAATACTCCTTTGGGAACAAAGTGAAACATTTAATTTTTCTATCTGAACCCTCCAGGGTTCAGACCTTTCAAGTGGGCATTCTTTCTTTCTTGGTAATTACAGTTGTTTGCATAAGTTCAATAAGAGTCTATTCTCTTTGTAATAGTACATCATTGGAAACGTTGGTTATATGACCCACCCTTTGACTGGAATGTCAAATTTGAGAGAGATATGCATAGACTCAGATATGACCACATAGCCTAAAGGAATTAAGGTCGACTCTATGAAACTAATACAGCTCCTTGGAAATGCTGGCTTGTTACCTCACTTACAGAATTCCCAGCAGCCTTTCCAGGTGAATGAAGAATGTCACCTCCTAGCAGGTGCTGGAAACCTCAAGATGTTTTGGGGAACTCACTCAAATCTACAGGTATTGCAGGCAAGTCTGGTAGCAAGTATTTGTCTTCTAGCCTTGGGAGACTATTAAAAGTTCAATCTAGAGAGTCCTTATGAAAAGTTTCAGCAGAGGGGCACCTGGGTGGCTCAGTGGGTTAAAGCCTCTGCCTTCGGCTCGGGTCATGGTCCCAGGGTTCTGGGATTGAGCCCCGCATCAGGCTCTCTGTTCGGCAGGGAACCTGCCTCCTCCTCCTCTCTCTCTCTCTCTCTCACTCTCTCTCTCTGCCTGCCTCTCTGCCTACTTGTGATCTCTGTCTGTCAAATAAATAAATAAAATATTTTTTAAAAAAATTTCTGCAGAGCATGTTTTAAAGTACCTGTATGGTCAATCACTATTCTTGGTGAGCTTATATCAACAAAAAGGCCAACTCTGGGGATGCCTGTGTGGCTCAGTGGATTAAAGTCTCTGCCTTCAGCTCAGGTCATGATCTAAGGGTCCTGAGATCGAGCTCCACCACAGGCTCTCGGTTCCCATGGAGACTGCTTCCTCCTCTCTCTCTCTGCCTGCCTCTCTGTCTACTTGTGATCTCTGTCTGTCAAATAAATAAATAAAATCTTAAAAAAAAAAGGGGGCTAACTTTGTTACAGTTGGATTTGTTTTTCAAATGAACTAGTCTTGATTTGGCTATCCTTGAAAATGAGAGTGAAAAATTATGTTTCAATAACACAACTTTGTGGATGATAAATCCTAGCTCTGATCAATTGCTGAATGTTTGTTGTTTGCTGAAGCTAGAAACCTTCAAGTAAACTTGAGAGAAATTGCCACAATAGTTCATGTATGGACATTCTGCATGCTTGTCTTCTTTACTCTGTGGGGGTAATAATAGGACCCCATGGACATGTGATTATTTGAAGAGCTGAACAATAGGATAGACTCCATGACAACTGTGAGAGTCAACTACCACCTTGACCAATTCTGTGTGGCTGGGATGACAAAATCATACCTTAAAAGCCAGAACATACCCACCCCATGGGATTTCGCTATGGACCTGTGGAAATAGTAGATGGTCTCACAGAAACCACAAACAGCCAAAACAATCTGGAGATACAGGCTTCCAGTCATGGAATAAATAAATCACAGGAATAAAAGATACAGCATAAGGAATATAGCCAATGATACTGTAATAGCAATGTATGGGGACATTTTGGATTTAATGACTGAGTGGCATAAACAGACAGACCTAACCTTACCCAACCTGGGCTTTTTAATAAGAGACATGGAAGAGACATTGAAATGACTTGAACATTCCAAAAGTTTTCAACAAAAATCTAAAAGTGAAAGAAAATTCATTTTTCAGAGAAGATATACCTAAGGAAATAACTCAAGGCAAGATCCTGATAGATATTCAGTAATTATCCAGAGAAGAAGCAAAAAATATCAAATGCTGTGTTTTTTATTTAGGTTCTAGTTAACTAACATACAGCATAATATTGTGTAATATTAGTTTCAGGTGTATAGTATAGGAATTCAATACTTGCCTGTAATACCCAGTGCTCATCACAAGTGCCCTCCTCAATCCCTATCATCTATTTCACCCATCCCCACCTCCCCCCTGGAAACCCTCAGTTTGTTCTCTAGAGTTGAGTCTGTTTCTTGGTTTGCTGCTCTCTCTCTTTTCTCCCCCTTTGCTCATTTGTTTCATTTCTTAAATTCTACATATGAGTGATACCATGAGTGAAATGGACACATAGATTGCTTCCACATCTTGGTTATTGTACTTAATACTACAATAAACATAGAAGTGCACAGATCTTTTCATATTAGTGTTTTTGTTTTCTTTGAGTAAATACCCAGGAGTGGAATTACTGGATCATACGGTATTTCTAGTTTTAATTTTTTGAGGACCCTCCATACTGTTTTCCCTAGTGCCTGTACCAATTTACAGTCCCACCATTAGTGGAGAGGGTTACTTTCTTCTCACACCCTTGCCAGCACTTCTATTTCTTGACTTTTTGATACTAGCCATTCTGACAGGTGTGAGGTGATATCTCGTTGTGGTTTTGATTTGCATTTCCCTGATGATGGGAGATGTTGAGCCTCTCTTCAGGTGCTTGTTGGCCATCTGTGCACTACAAAACTATAGTAATCAAAATAGCATGGTACTGGGGCGCCTGGGTGGCTCAGTGGGTTAAGCTGCTGCTTTCGGCTCAGGTCATGATCTCAGGGTCCTGGGATCGAGCCCCGCATTGGGCTCTCTGCTCAGCAGGGAGCCTGCTTCCTCCTCTCTCTCTCTCTGCCTGCCTTTCTACCTACTTGTGATCTCTGTCTGTCGGATAAATAAATAAAATATTAAAAAAATAGCATAGTACTGGTACCAAAAATGACCTATAGATTAGTGGAACAGGATAGAAAGCCCAGAAATAAACCCATGCTTGTGTGGTTAAATGATCTACAACAGAGGAGGCAAGAATATACTATGGGGAAAAGCCAATCTCTTCAACAAACAATGTTGGAAAAATTGGACAACTCCATGAAAAAGAATGAAACTGGACCACCTTCTTACATCATTCTCAAATTTATATGTATATGTGAGAAATGAAGCCATAAAGCTCCTAAAAGAAAAAATAAAATAAAGAGTTTTGAAAAGCACAGCAAACTTTTCAACAAAACAACAACAAACAAACATCAACAAAACTAAAAGGCAACCTACTGAATAGGAGGGAATATTTGCAAATGATAAATCTGACAAGGGGTTACTATCCAAAACATATTAAAAACTTGAACAATTCAACACCAAAAAAGTAAATAATTCAAGTAAAAAATGAGCACAGGACCTGAATAGATGCATTTCCAAAGGGCATATTTTCTCTTGAAAGTGATACTTAAGTCAGGCCCTGGAGAGTACATGGGATTTAACAGGGGAAGGGAGAGCCTTTCAGGTGGAAGGAACAGGTGAATCAAAGCCCTCAGGTGGGAAATATCTTGGCATGGTCAAGGCACTGAAAAGAAACAAATGTGGCTGGACAGAGTATGAAAGATAACAAATGGACAAGATGATAATACCGTCACCATTTATGGAGATGTTGAGCTAATACACATTTTTTTTTAGAGAGAGAGAGAGAGAGAAAGAGTGCAAGTGGGGGGTGCAGAGGGAAAGAGAGACAATCTTAAACAGGCTCCATGCTCAGCATGGAACCTGACTCAGGGCATGATATAATAACCGTGAGATCATGACCCAAAGCCGAAATCAAGAGTTGAACACTTAACCGACTGAGCCACCCAGGTGCCCAAAATGCACATTTTCTCTATCTAATTTCTAAGCATCAATGGTTGTATTTATTTAAAAAGAACCCTCATTCCCCCCTTTTCCTACAAAGAAAAGTTTATGATGAACATCCTGGAACAATCTGGTAGGCCAGAATTATAGAATGGGCTGTGTTTTTCACATTTTTGTCAATCAGACCAAGGAACACATTCTATAGGCACGTGATTTTGGAAGCGCATGTGTGATTCTTCCTGTGCTTTATCTTGATGCCAGTATCATGATGCTCGAGGGTTTCTATTTGTTGGCAGTAGTCCCACACACATTTTGGAAGGCAATAAATCCAGTCTGTGTAAAGTGGATTTCTGTCTGTTGGAGTACTCTACTATCACAATATTGTTTGATACAATTTAAAATGCTCATTAACTTCAGTGAAAATGTGTACTTAAGAAAGCAGCCAAATAGTGTCCTAGGTTGAAATACAGCATTTGAACAATCAACTAAACTAAAAGGTGACCTACGGAATGGGAGAAGATATTTGCAAATGACAAATCTGATAAAGGGTTAGTATCCAAAATCTATAAAGAACTTATCAAACTCAACACCCAAGAACCCAATTATCCAATTAATAAAATGGGCAGAAGACATGAATAGACATCTTTCCAAAGACATCCAGATGGCCAACAGACACATGAAAATATGCTCAACATTACTCACATCAAGAAAATACAAATCAAAACTACAAGGAGACATCACTCATACCTGTCAGAATGGCTAAAATCAACAACACAAGAAACAACCAGTATTGGTGAGGATGTGGAGAAACGGGGACTCTCTTGCACTGTTGGTGGGAATGCAAACATATGTAGCCACTTTGAAGAACAATTTGGAGGTTCCTCAAATGGTTAAAAATAGAACTACCTTATGACCCAGCAAATGTGCTACTAAATATTTACCCAAAGAACACACAAAAAAATAATTCAGAAGGATACATGTGCCCTGATGTTTACAGTAGCATTATCTACAATAGCCAAATTACAGAAATGGCCCAAGTGTCTACTGTCTGATGGATAAAGAAGATGTGGTACATATATACAATAGAATATTACTCCACCATAAAAAGAATGAGATCTTGTCATTTGTGACAACATAGATGAACCTAGAGGGTATTACACTAAGTGAAATAAGTCAGATCAAGAAAGACAAATACTATATGATTTCACTTATATATGGAATCTAAACACGCAAAACAAATGAACAATCTAACAAGAACAGACTGATAAATACAGAGAACAAATTGGGGGTGACCAAGGGGGAGGGGAGAAAGGCAAAATAGGCGAAGGATTAAGAAGTATACACTTCTTGGGGCGCCTGGGTGGTTCAGTGGGTTAAGCCTCTGCCTTCGGCTCCGGCTCAGGTCATGGTCTCAGGGTCCTGAGATCGAGCCCCACATCGGGCTCTCTGCTCAGCAGGGAGCCTGCTTCCTCCTCTCTCTCTGCCTGCCTCTCTGCCTAATTGTGATATCTGTCTGTCAAATAAATAAATAAAATCTTTATTTAAAAAATCTTCTAAATGAAGAATGTTGCTGTTCAAAAATCCAAAGAAGCCAAACATGCGGAGCACATCAACAAATAGACTCATTGACAGAGTCTGAGCTTTCCAGAGGTCTGTATGTGCATAGTGTCTCAGTGATTTCCATAAATATTTCAATATTTATGTCTAAAACATTTTAATGATCTTATTTGAGTTAATGGCTCATGTTTGGGCAAAACACCTTTTTCTAATTTGTCCTCAGAATAACTGCTATGGAAAATGGTATGTCCTCAGTGTATGTTTCGAAAGCACATTACGCTATTTGGAGGAGCAACAGGACATGTGTGGGTGTACATGGAACACTTGGAGCACGAGTGAGAGGTTACATCTTAAGTAAACACAACTGTATTGCCACATACTAACTATAGTAATAGACCCTGTGATAAATGTCTCCACGATACTAGTATGTTAAATATAAAAGATCTATATTTGATAGGAAAAAATCCCCCCCCTTTTTTGGGTACCAGTTGTTAGGCAGAGTTTAACCTTCTTGGACCAAGTTTTTACTCGGCCAATATTGACAAAGAAAGAAAGACTTTCCAAGCTCACTCGGTTTGTTAATTGCCTGGATAATGGAAAAGAGAACCAGGACTTCAGGGTTCTTTTGCATTAACCAGGAGAATGCTACAGATCCTGATTATAAAATCTGATGCTGTGAGCCATCTGATCTATAAAATAGACTCTGGATCTTAGCATTATGCTTACATTCCTTACATAGGAGGCGAAGCAATCTGACTCACTTTGAAGTCTGTGGGGGAAGTGGTTAGTTGTCATATCAGGGATCAAAGTGGGAATTACCTGTTTAATAGTGCAAGAGTCATGGATAGGGTTGAAATATGGATGATTTTCCAGTAATAGGTGAAATTGTATATAAGAAATGTGTGCCCTGATACCTCTTCTAATAAGTCTAGTCCTAACAAAGGATGATGGTGTTTCCACATGCCCCTTAAACAGTGTTACCACTTGGCAACACAGCAGACTTCTCGATTTACTTGTTCATCTGGTTTTGAAATTAGGATTTTGGGGTGAATATTGCAAAGAAAGAAATCTGAGTTATTTAAAATTTTAGGCTCACTGTAATATTTTATGAATATTTCAACAGCCTAATATTTAAAATGAACACACAAGTTTGTGTAAAATGCAACTTCACTGTGTGAGGAATGGGAAGAGCTCCTGAAGTATAGATGGCCCTGTGGTAGACGGGACGGAGAGGCTTACATCCCAATCTCATGGACATCAGTAGTGCTCATGTCCTACTCATTCCGCAGGAAAATTATCTCCCACAGCACTGATGAAATTAGAAGTAGCCATATGACTTGCTTAAGCCAATGATATATAGGTAAAATTGATGTGTGTCAATTCTAAGAAGAAAATTTGTTTATAATCTCATGGACCACCCTATCTTTCTTTGGTCACATAACCAGACATGTTCCAGATGGAATCTGCTCTATCAGCTCTGGTCATGGAATGAAGGTAGCATGAGAAAGAGCCACAACCGACCCATGATATCACAAGCAAGAAACACACCTTTTCTGTTTGTAGGCCGTTGAGTTTTGGGGTGCTAATCATTCTACAGTATAACTTAGCCTGAATTGACTGGTAGAGATCCCAAGATCAAGGTGATGCTACTTATAAAAGTGAGTAAGACATGATTTACATCCTCAAGAACATCATTTTGTATTAGGGAAATAAGTACATCAGAATAATTACAAAACAATAGATCAAAAGCCAATAAAACATGTGGAAGATACTATGAGTACACTGAAGATGGGAGAGGCAAAACCTATATGAGAAGTTCTGGGAATGGTTCATGCAAAAACAGTCAGTGAACTTGAATTTGGAAGACACTGTTAGAGTTCCTTTTTTTAAAGGAGGATGTTCTAGAAACAAATACCACGTTCAAAAGTATGGAGTTGTGAAAGGAAATTAAATATTAAAGGAACAGCAAGAAGCATGATGTGGTTGGGGACGTATAATGTCTGTGTAATATTGGGGGAGAATTGAGTTAACAACCCAGAAAGCTCGTTCAATTATGAGGGGTCTTGTACACCATGCTAGGGCGGTAGCAAAGATACAGGCAGATCAGGATTCTGATTTTGTCTCTCCCATTAAATATTCTCCCCTGGAAAAAGAGTATTTGTTTCTTCATCTGTACAATGGGATTGATAACACCTACCTCACAGATTTGCTGTGAAGAACAAAAGTATCTAAAGCTCAGTAAATCTTAGTTCCCTCCCATTTTGATAAGGAGGTGAGCCTTCATGCAGTGGACTGTGTTTGGAGTATTGGTTTTTTTTTTTTTTTTTTTTTTTTTTTTTTAAGATTTTATTTATTTGACAGAGAGAAATCACAAGTAGACGGAGAGGCAGACAGAGAGAGAGAGGGGAAGCAGGCTCCCTGCTGAGCAGAGAGCCCGATGCGGGACTCCACCCCAGGACCCTGAGATCATGACCCGAGCCGAAGGCAGCGGCTTAACCCACTGAGCCACCCAGGTGCCCCTGTTTGGAGTATTGTTAAAGCAAAGTGTTGATGAGGTCAGAATCATACTTTAGAAAGATCACTCTGGAAGCATTTGGAAGATGAATGGGGTAGTGGATGTTGAGAGGCAGAGAGACCAGTTAGGAGCTCAGTGCTATAGAACGGTCAAGAGTCCATGAGGATCCGAACTAAGGTGGTGCTAAGCCCTGATTTGCCCCTTTGTCCTGTAAATTCCTTAGAGGTCCAGTGTATCTAGGAGTGCTGTCCACAGGGCAGAAAACCTACTTGTCATTTCCTGGGGTCTCAGTTTTGCAAAGGTAAATTTGGTGCTGACCACATACTCATATATGTACTGAACCTTTGTTATTGAAGGCCCTGTATTCTGGTACTTTCTAAGGTCTAGCTTACGATGCCTCACCCCATGTTTCAAGTCCTACCACTTCTTTCCTAACCCCTCATCATTCTTCTCACCTGATAGTCTCAGCACCATTCATGTGAAAATGAGACAAAATATTTGAAATAATTAGTTTCCATGTTTTCCTTCATGTGTTCTTTCTGAAGACTGTATTATCTCAAAATATTACTCCTCTCATCCACTTTTTGTTATTATTATTAATGTTTTTTTTGCATAATGAATATGATGCTGGGTATTATTTTTAAGAGCAATGATTCTCAAAATTATCTGTTCATTAGAAATCCCTGGTGAGATTTTCATACTCTCTATGCCTAGGTCACAGTCCATGCAAATTAAATCAGAATCTCTGGGGGCTGGAATGCTGTCAGTAGTTTTTCAAACTCCCAAGTTTTATACCAAAGAGCAGCCAAACTTGAGAAGCAGAGATTTATGGAGTGATTTTCAGGGCTTAATGTGCAAATCGTCTGGGGATCTTGCTCAAATGCAGATTCTGTTTCAGCAAGTCTGGGGCAAGGCTTGAAATTCTGCACTTCTGACATGCTCCCAGATGACATTGACACTGCTGGTCTGAGGACTGCACGTTGTATAACCAGGACTTACTGAACCATTAATACCCCTGTTATAAAAGCTTTTTAATGATTTTATTTATTTATTTGAGAAAGAGACTGTGTGTGTGTGCACAAGCCAGGGAAGGGGCAGAGGGAGGGAGAAGCAGACACCCTACGGAGCAGGGAGCCCAATGTGGAGCTCGACCCTAGGACCCTGGGATCAGGATTTGAGCCAAAGGCAGACACTTAACTGACTGAGCCACTCGAGTATACCTTTTTGAGGATATTTTAAAGAAAACATTATTATGATTCTCGAGGAATAATTTTCTTCTCCCCCCTTGCTACCAGGGCTACTTTTGTAATTCTGACTAAGCATGTGTCCACTGTTCAACTGTCTCTTCTCCCTTACAAGCAGTGGATGGAGGTACTGAAGGTACTGAAACACTGCATGACACAACTGACCCTTTTTCAGGACTCCATGGTCCTCATATGTGAAAGGCTAAGTTGTGTTGATACCAAACAAATCAATGTATAATTATCATTAATAATGTTAAATTAACATTTAATATATGCCAAACAAGGTAAATCCATTTAGAGTGGCTGCCGAAAGGCTTAATATTTAGAGGCCATTTAGGAAGGCCTTTTCTGTTTGAAAAGGAGGTTATAATGAGCTTTAAGTTCACCCGGAAAATTAAAAGATACCAGTAACACAAAAGTCACCTATCCCACTCCACATACAGTTCCAGATGGAATAGAAATGTCAAACTCTATTATTACATTATAGTACTTCCAGTTTTGGTATATGTTAGCACAATTGTTATGAAAGCTTTATTTCTTCTGTGTGTGCGTGTCCTTTCTTATATCTGCTATGTCCAGTTCAAATGCTACTGAATGGTTATTGAATGAACATTTAGGGTTTGGTACCTAATAGCACTTTTTACTTCTATCCATTAGACTCCAGCTGGATGGGAGCCACAGGAGTGGCACTGGACAGTCTCCCTTTACCAGCCTAGAAACCAAATTCCACCATTCCGAACCTGTGGGCTCCAGATCACTTTTGGCTATGTCCCGCAGGAAACAAGTTCTAAGGAACACAGACAAGTACACACAGTCCTGACAGTTTCATGCCTAATAAACCGTTAATCAAGACCCAGTGGCTAAACATTAGGTGGAACTCATAACATTTATCTCTTTTCATAGAATCCTATTGAAATGAACACATAAATGGCACAGATGAGATAGCTCCATTAAAGCTCTGAGAAGAAAACAACCTATGGAACAGAGATTTGTATAGATTTTTGGAAGGTGGAAAGAAGATATAGTTACGAGAGATAAACCAGGGCAGAGGAAAACATGACCCAGAAAACACACGATAAAGCTAAAGAGAAGGTTGTCATTTTCCACCTGGCAGAGAAAAGGACCAGGGTGCTGGACAGGTCAGGTGATTAAGGAGCTACTCATGTAATTGCTTGCTCAGTCAACAGGAGAATAAAAAGAAATTCCAGACAGGCGGTCAGGTCCGGGAAACATGGAGAATTGACCAGGCTGCACATTCTTCATCACTTGCCCTGTTCCAGGCACTGGAACGAACAGTGGAAAGCACAGTGAATGGAAAGTGAATGGAAAACAGTGAATGAAAACAGCCTGGAAAGAACAGTGAATGCCTCAGTCTCTACTCTAAAGAACGCATATTCTCAGAGTAGAGACAAATAGTAAACAAATGATCCAATAATATATATGTTTAATGATATGGGCCAAGAAGAAAAGTAAAGCAGGTCACAAAGATAAGGAGTTGCAGAGCTGCTGGGAAGTCAGGCAGGGAGGGTCTCTCTCGGACAACTCCCTGCAGGTAGTGAATGCATGGGAGCAGGAGACCAGTGAGGAGGTCAACTGCAAGAGTTCAGGTTGGACAAGATGGTGGCTGACAGTGATGGCCATGTGCTAAAGCAGGGTGCATGACACGATTCAAGGATAACTTACCCCCATTAAGAGATCGGAAAGCTTCAAGGAACATGCCCCAGTAATGTAGTTTGTGTAACCATGTCCAGCCAGGCCTCGAGTCTCAAGAGGAGGCATGTGAGAAGGTTCTGGTTTTGCTTATACTCCTTTGAATAGACTGAAAAACCTTAAAAGCCTGTGGCTAATGTCAAAGTATTTAGAAACACCCAGAAGATTTTATATACATAGAGAGATAGATAGATATACATATATGTAAAATGCTACAACCTCTACTTTTGCCAAAAAGTTGTCCCTATCTGGTGAAATTTTGTTGTTTTACTGAGAAATACCCCCCCCCCCCCCGCAGTCTGTCTATAAGAGAATGGCTGGTAATGGCACTGACTAAAGGCTCAGTCAAGACAAATTATTATTCAACGATGAGAAAATGTTCTTGCCTGCTTTCCCACTCAAGACTTATCTACCTAAAGAATGGAACATCTTGGAACAAAGATGGTAATATGGCTTTCAAAGATGAACGAGCTCAGCTGCAGAGTGCTAAGACGGATGCTTTGCCTCGGCCAGTTCCCCATATTGGCTGGCATTGACCGCAGGGCTGCGAGTGAAAGATGACAGGCCATGAACTTCTCTCTCAGGTATCTCTGATTCCCTGCCTTGTATGTTCTCGTCCATAGCTCTGATCCAAATCCAAGCATGGGTGGGTGGACAGTTAGTTCCATGCAGGCTGTGGTTTTTCTCATGCTAACTGTGCTTCGGTGTAACACCATGGACACTGGCAGAAACTGGGTGGCAACATTTAACCTCAGGGGCTGAAAACTAATGGATAAATGATGCTGCCACCTCCTTTGGGTGGGCACTTTTGGGAGGCCCTGGGATAGTCACTTCTGTTGCACATAGCAGTAACTTCACTAATGTACCTTGACGTTGGCCTTCTGTTGTTCCTAGTTTCACTTTTCCTGCACCCTCCCTAGTAAATCATGTCCCCAAGGCACACGCAGTCTCTGTCTGGTGTCTGCTTCAGAGAACACAAGCTAAGGCAGCTTCTTTTTAGTAACTCAACCACAACTGTCATGGCAAAAACACCAGCTTGGAAATAAAAGTTCTGATTTTCTTCATGACCAGCATTTGGCTCTGCTGCAAAGGAATTCACCTACATCTGTTCACAGATATTTTGTTCTTCGTGGGTTTGTCATTAGAACCTCAGACGAAGCAGTTGGGTTTATGGCACTATGAATGTTAAATGCTTTTAACTGCAAACTTGAAAGACTTATCAATGGCAGGATCCCTTATTTCAAATATATTTAATATGTACATGTACAGAGAATTTCCTCACATAAATTTGATTTAGTTGGGCAATATATCACTTATTGTGACATAATTGGGCAATAATTGCACAGTCTGAGGTTTCTAACCTAAACAAATTGCAATCTAACTCTAATAACTCACATTTTTGAGGTATTGTTAGTCATTTCCTACCTTCCACAACTTTGTAAAGTAAACACAGATTATATATTTACTCTCGTTTTTTAGATGATCAAACTAGTAATCAGAGTGGTTAAAAGAGAGACCTAGGGTCTTCCCCCCAGGACTGGAAGACTGTCAAAACCCACACAGTCACAGCAAAGGAGAGCAGGTTGGGCAACCTGGTGAAGTTAAGAGACCTGTCGTTGTGGAGGAAACTTTTCACTCACTGTTTCATTTAGCAGGTGTTTGCTGAGTACTTTTAATATGCCGCACTGTATAAGGCCCTCTAGGTACACTGGTCATGGGGAGGAACTTGCTAAGAGAAGTCAGGAAAGAGGGAAAAAGAAAGCAATTTCCTGGGAGGGAGATATTACAACAGTTGCAGACCCTGATAGAGACAGAAACCTGTAATAGAATTACCATCACCATCAGGGGATATGGCTATGAGGATGGACCAATGGAGCACTGATTCACAAATTGATCAGTCCTGTCAATTTTAATAGCCTGTCAACCAAAGGGGCAATTTTTTTTATAAATTTTTTTTAATTTTTTATTTTTTATAAACATATATTTTTATCCCCAGGGGTACAGGTCTGTGAATCACCAAGTTTACACACTTCACAGCACTCACCAAAGCACATACCCTCCCCAATGTCCATAATCCCACCCCCTTCTCCCAAACCCCCTCCCCCCAGCAACCCTCAGTTTGTTTTGTGAGATTAGGAGTCACTTATGGTTTGTCTCCCTCCCAATCCCATCTTGTTTCATTTATTCTTCTCCTACCCACTTAAGCCCCCATGTTGCATCACCACTTCTTCATATCAGGGAGATCATATGATAGTTGTCTTTCTCTGCTTGACTTATTTCGCTAAGCATGATACGCTCTAGTTCCATCCATGTTGTCGCAAATGGCAAGATTTCATTTCTTTGGATGGCTGCATAGTATTCCATTGTGTATATATACCACATCTTCTTGATCCATTCATCTGTTGATGGACATCTAGGTTCTTTCCATAGTTTGGCTATTGTGGACATTGCTGCTATAAACATTCGGGTGCATGTGCCAAAGGGGCAATTTTTTTAAACCTGCCAGTCAACTCACTTAATTAGATAATTTGATCAACATCCAGTATTCAGATGAATGCAAAATCGATAGATGCGGTAGAATTAATTGATTTGGTGAACATTTTTTCCTTAAATGGAGTGGTCATTTGATTTGGAAAGTTGCTTTTAGAATGTTCCAGAATTATTCTGAGTGTAAGGGTCATTATTCCACCTCAGCACCTACGTGACCTGTAAGGCAGCAGATTACCTTCTTTTTAGTTCATCTGGAGGAAATAAATAATGATGACTTAATCTTCTTTAGGGTTTTCATGAGTCAGCACCTAAAGCCTATTATTTCTTCTACTGACAGAGTTTTAAACATTCTGGGTCTTGGAAAAGAAGATAAGGAGGCTACCTCCCAGATTTTATCAACCACTCTTCTACAATAGTTTCCCAACATGTTCTTTGAAGAGTAAGAAAAACACTACCGTTACTCCCTGTCACCTGTTTACTGAAGTAACAGAATTTTGATACATTTCAGCTCTTTTAAGCCTGGATTGAAAATTCCTATCAGGTTTCAGACCATCATGCATTCCTAGGTCAAGACCAGCTTGCTGTGCAAAGGTCAGCTTTACAATTTTACCTGGCTTTATCCCCACTCCTACATCCTTTAGTAAAAAGTGTATTACTTTGAAGTTGAAGGTTGCATTCGAGCAGGCAGAGCAGCTTCCCACCCTAAGATGGAACAGATAATGGATTCTACAAAGCAGGTGTCCAACTGACCAAGGTCACCGAACAATGACTCAGTGTAAATATCCAAATTGCAGTTGTGGACCAACTCAGCACAGGACAGGTGCAGTTGATGAGTGTCCTTTTGTCTAGCTGTCACAGTGGTCTGAGGACACAGAACAAATCAAATGAAGAAGCTCGTGCCTGCCTTAGAAGGTTATGTCTTCACTAATCCGGTAGCAACCAGCAGCTGGCAGGAGTTGGTGCAAATTTCTGCACTGTTGTGCTTCGATGATTTTCTTTCTCAGGAGCTATTTGTTCGGGGGGGAGGGGGAGAAGAATGATGAAGTCAGGTTTCTCCTGACATTTCTAAGGATGAATACTTGCGAAGGACAAGCAGGCAATCTCTCCCTAGAAACAGTCAATCCAAAGAAACTATAAAGTCCTTCAGAGTTGCAAATAGAAGATTGCAACTTCAAGAAAAACATGAAGAAGAAAATCAGAAGACTCTGTTCCTGGGAAAGAAGAGGAATTATAACCAATATGCTACAAGTTCATGGTTCCCAGCATTGTGTATTGAAGCTTCAGTTTGAGACAATGTCTGAAAGTCAAAGTCAAAGGCATCAAATACATGCAAGGTGTGAATGACTAAAGTAACAAAAAATGGGCTAAACTAGGATTTTTTAAAAATAAAGTTGATAAGATGAAGAGTTTTAGAAATACCCTTGAATTATAGAGGGCTACGGTTCATATATTAAAATAGTTTATAGCACTTTTTCTGGTTTCATAGGCAAAAGCCCAACATAAGCTTAAATGCTCTAAAACTTAAGTTGCTTTATATTTTCAATATAATGAAGAGGTCAGCAAACATTTCTCTTAAGGGCCATATTGGGAGAAAAAAATAATAATAACCCTTGAATGACTAAGAACACAGAGAACCTGCTAACATAAGTTAATAGAATTTTCCCCATTTCCTTCACCACTGTGAAGGCTGAAGTGACTTGTTTTATCTTTAGAGTGGAAGAGCCCAGATTCAAAGCGTCTTTTAACTGTTGATTCAGTCCTCTTGTTACTTTCCCACAGTGCCTTAACACTCTGAGTATCAAAAAAAAAAAAAAGGCCTCCAGAAAGCTCAGTCCTCCAGAGCTTGCTAATTTCTCCTCCTTCCAGGATCAGTGTAGCAATAGTTCTGTGGGAATGCTTGCCTTCTGGGCTAAAACAACAAGCTATAGGGGCGCCTGGGTGGCTCAGTGGGTTAAAGCCTCTGCCTTCGGCTCAGGTCATGATCCCAGGGTCCTGGGATCGAGCCCCGCGTCGGGCTCTCTGCTCAGTGGGGATCCTGCTTCCTCCTCTCTCTCTCTCTCTGCCTGCCTCTCTGCCTACTTGTAATCTCTGCCTGTCAAATAAATAAATAAAATCTTTAAAAAAAAAAAAAAAAGAACAAGCTATAGCCTCTCCTCCTTTTCTGAAGGTACAGTTGGCCAAGAAATATTTTGAGCACCTACAGTATGCCAGACATTGTTCTAGTTGCTGGGACACAGAGTGCCTGAGTCCTCACCTTCTTGGGACTTTTATACTAGTAGGGGGAGACAATCAACAAGCATCAAATAATGAAATCAATCATATCGAGGTCTGATAAAAGTTAGGAAGGAAATAATATAGGATGACATAATAAAACATAACTCTCTCTGGCAACTTAAGGTGGGGACTGAGGTAGGCCAGGTTTTTCAGCAAGGCCAATAGCAGGGGTTCATCAAGCAGGAAGATCCTTGAAGTAGCAATCACAGTACCCCAAGTAGTAGCTTGAACATGGGAAATGGCGAATGATGACATGGACAATAAGATAACATTTCCAAGATATACTGTCGTTGTAAACCAGATGACCCATGCAGTGTTTTGAGTCTAGGCCAAGATATGTGGACACACAGAAGAAAAAGAGACAGCTTCTGGGTGGAGACTGAGGATGGGCTTCCCTAGGAGAAGTTGAATAATGGCAATATGGGTCTAATATCACCTAGCCCTGAAGTTATCCCACATGATATTAAAAGGGGGGGTAAAGATTGATAGATCTCCCCCTTGTCATGTACCAGCCAAATGTTTTACAGGAGTAACTCATGTATGAGGATTATCTCATTGACACTATTGTCCACTATTGTCGTTTACAAGTAAGGAAACTGAGGCACAGGTGGCTTAAGGAACTGTCCTGGGAAAAGCTAAATAATGCCCCCCCCAATGAGGTCCATATTCTAATACTCAGAACATGTGGCTATATTATCTCACATGGTAAGCGACCTTGCGGATGTAATTTAATTACAAAGTTTGAGATGGGGGAGACTATTCTGGATTATGTGGCTTTGCCCAGTGTAATTATAAGGGTATTTAAAAGAGTGGGAACAGAGATGGAAACAGAGGTAAGAGTGATGTGGCCAGGAGCCAAAGAATACAGGCAGCTTATAGATGTCTGAAAAGGCAAGAAAAGGGATCCTCCCCTGGAGTGTCCAGAAGGAATGTCACCTTGGTTTTAGCCCAGTGAAACTGATTTCAGACCACTGGCCTCCAGAACTGTAACATAATAAATTTGTGTTGCCTAAAGCCACTAGATTTGTGGTGATTTGTTACAGCCCCAATAGGAGACCAATACATTACCCAAGGCCACAGAGTTACAAAGTGTCAGGGCCAGAATTAAAATTGAGGCAATCTGGTGTCAGTGATGGAGATTTAACCTCCGTGTTCTAGGGTCTCTCACACACAGAATAAAATTTCAGGTTGAACGCAAATCAGTGTCTGCTAGGTATTCCTCTTATGCTCAGAATTTGAGATCCCAGAGAAACTCCAAAAGGAGAAGAATAATCCCAGACCAGCTGGTATACATTAATCTTCAGTCCTGGACCCAGGAAATCACTAAACAAACCTCCCATTTTAGAGATGAAGAATTTGAGGACTAAAGGGTTGTAGTTTTGAAGTTAAGCTGCTGGTTGATGAAACAGTTACACAAGGTGGGCAGATGGTAATGTGGAAAGACCCGGATCTCGGTTTCTCTACAGAACACAAGAAAGGAGACTGTGTGGTAAGTAAGGATCAAAGGAGCCGGGCTTCCTGAAACCTGTGTTTTTCATTAATCAGTTAGGAGGGGCGGGAGAAGAAATGTTAATTATACAACTACCCAAGCTAGCTCCTCTAGAAGAATCTGAAGTTCTCACTGTAGCAACCTCTTAGCCCTTGTGATGATTATATCCCCAAATATTAGCCACTTTTACATCCTGGTCACTCATGCTCTTTAATACATAAAGTGGGTGCTCATGAATATCAATTGAATTAAACAAAACGCTTTGACATCATCCTTAAACCAGTGCTTTTCAAAATTTAAAGTGCATGCAAATTCCCTAGGGGCTGCATTAAAATGCAGATTCAGAGTCAGAAGGTCTGGCTGGGACTGAGATTAGGCATTTCTAGCAAGTTACCACGTAATGCTCATACCGCTGGTCCGTGGTCTGTACTTTTCAAGTTCCACAAAAATCAGACTTCCCTACCCATATGCAAAATATGTCATACAAAGTTTGATCACTTAATGAAAGTATTCAAAGATGGCACAAGTAGATTTTCCCCCTTTCATTAGGCACCCCAATCCCTTCCAATTAGGGAGCAAATTAGATACCAGGTTTCAATGGAAAGAGTTGGAACAGTGCCTCCAAACACCTGCTACCTGCACTCTGCTCTGTCTTCCAGAGGCAGGAAAGGGTGCAATGAGAGGAAAGAAGAAAGTGTTCGAGAGCTCCCGTGCCTCCGTCCCTCCTCCATTCTCAGCCTTTAAGGACCATCTGTCCCTTTTGAGCGGCTGAGGTCAAGGGCGAACACACCGGAGCACAGCGCCGCGCCCCCCTCCGCGCCCTTGCCCTGGCGGAGACGGCCGACGCGCGTGCGTGCGCGCTTGGTATAAATAGATCCCAGGCGGCCGCCACCGGACAGAGCTGGGTTCCGGGCACCGAGGGCCATGGCGGGCGAGGACCAGCAGTGGCAGGGCAGCATCCTCTACAACATGCTCATGAGCGCGAAGCAGACGCACGCGGCCCCGGAGGCGCCCGAGGCGCGGCTCGGGGGCGCTTGCTGGGGCTGTTCCTGCGGCTCGGAGCCCCCTGTGGGCAGAGAGGGGCTGCCGGGTGGGCGGGCAGTGACGCTCGTGTACCGCTGCTGCTTTTGCGGCGAAGACCACCCGCGGCAGGGCAGCATCCTCTACAACATGCTCATGAGCGCAAAGCAGACGCACGCGGCCCCGGAGGCGTCCGAGGCGCGGCAGGGGGGCGCGTGCTGGGGCTGCTCCTGCGGCTCGGAGCCGCCTGTGGGCAGAGAGGAGCTGTCTGCGGGGCGGACCGTGGCGCTTATGTACCGCTGCTGCTTCTGCGGTGAAGACCACCCTCGCCAGGGCAGCATCCTCTACAGCTTGCTCACGAGCGCAAAGCAGACGCACGTGGCGCCAGAAGCTCCCGAGGCGCGGCCGGGGGGCGCGTGGTGGAACCGCTCCTACGTCGCCCAGGGCCTGGGGGGCAGAGAGGAGCTGCCGGGCGGGAAGGCAGTGGCGCTCCTGTACCGCTGCTGCTTTTGCGGGGAAGACCACCCGAGCCCGGGCGGCATCTTCCCCCACTTGCCCACGAGCGCAAAGGAGACCCAAGGGGCTCCGGAGACGCAGCCTGCGGCCCCTTGGTGGGACCCGCCGTGTGGCGCGCAGCGGCGGGTGGCCCTCAGCAGTCCACAGGTGGTCTGCGAGGCAGCCGCGGCCGGCCTGCTGAAGACGCTGCGCTTTGTCAAGTACTTACCCTGCTTCCAGGTGCTCCCTCTGGATCAGCAGCTGGTGTTGGTGCGCAACTGCTGGGCGTCGCTGCTCCTGCTCGAGCTGGCCCAGGACCGCCTGAACTTGGAGACGGTGGAGACCTCGGAGACCTCGGAGCCTAGCCAGCTGCAGAAGATCCTCACCACCAGGCGGCGGGAGACCGGGGGCGACGAGCCGCCGCCTCTGCCCCCGCGGCAGCCACCGTTGGTATCACCGCCCGAAGCCGGGCGTCTGCCTTCGGCGGCTGAAGTCCAAGCCATCAAGTGCTTCCTTGCCAAGTGCTGGAGCCTGGACATCAGTACCAAGGAGTACGCCTACCTCAAGGGGACCGTGCTCTTTAATCCGGGTAAGGCCTCGGCCTCGGGCGCAGGCTTTCCTCTGTTCAGAAAAAAAAAAAAAACAAAAAAAAAAAACAAAAAAAAAAACAAAAGCAGTGACTCAGGCACTGAAGAGTTTTCGGTGGTCAGGGGAGTGTCGGGGCACCAGCGAAGAATCCCAAGTAATTCCGCAGAGTTGGGGGAACTCCAGAAAGCACTCCTTGTGGGTGGGCTGCTGCCAGACACTCAGCGGAGAGCATGGGGGATTGTTTGACGAGGTTTATTACTTCTCTCTCTACCTCTTTCTGCTACTAAGGAAAAGTTGGTGCCATCCCGGCACCGGGCTGGTCCTTCTCCTCTAGTCCTTTAAATCCAGTAGTACAACTATTTAAAAAAAAAAAAAAAAGTTTGTGTTCACTGCAAATTCTGCAACATGTCTTTCTGAGACTGAGTTCTGAAATTTACTAAAACTTTTTGTTGGAGGAAATCTGTTCAGGTTGATAAGAAACATTTGTTAAGGAGTCCTAGACCATCCCCCCAACACACACACAGTCACATAGGACACTGGACTTTGCCTTTCAAGGGTCTGCCTCTGAATGATCATTTTTATGGTCCTAAGCAGCTGGACTATGTCATTCTCCAAGTGTCTGTATCAGGGTAGCAAGGGGGCAGGGAAAAGACACTAGGGACTGCCAGCAGGAGCACTGTCCATTAGAGCTTGCAGAGACGGTAGGGACCTCCTAATCAAGCCCCTCTGCCCTGCACCCTCACTCCACCCCATCTGCAGATTAGATAGCCTAGTCCCAAATGACTTTCCTCTACCATAATGGCCAGTGAGTCATGGAGCATGGGTCTCCTTGCCACCACGGGATGTCTGCCACGAGTCTGCCGCGACACACTTTCAGGTTGTCTGTTAGGTGCTGGACACTGTGCCACAGAGTCCAACCAGAAAATGAGAGAATATCTCCACGGACCATCCAGCACCTTTTCTTGAGGATCTCCCATTACTAGCATTGTCTTTGACCAGAATCCCTCCAAAAGGGTCACAAGCGGGCACAAAGTTTCCAGGCACCTTAAGCTGGAGTAGTTTTTTAAAATGCTCCCTCCACACCTTTTTTTCTCTAATACCAGAAGTCTCCGGTTATGTCCTGACTGCATTTTTTCAAAGCGTATATAGAGCATTATTTAATAGGATAATATTTCATTCAGAACTCACATTTGAAGACCTAGAGCCCTCAGCTCATTCCTGTGATCATTGTAGGTCACCTTTTGCTTATACCATTGTTTTCCAAATTTGCTTGTGCACAGGAGGTAGGGGGCACTTGTTTAAAGTCTTACCAGGCTCCTCCCTGGAGGTTCTGTTTGGTAGCCATGGTCCAGAGTCTGAAAATCTGCATTTGCCATAAGTGCCCAAGGTGATTCTTAAGCTCATTTGGAATACAGTGTTTTCTTGCTCCTTCAGCCAGTGTTCTTAAACATCTCCCATGGACCCTGTTCTGTTGGAATACAAAAGAAAAGCAGGGGCTCAGCTTCCAGAACTTTACATTCCACTGGTTTGCCTCTTCCCCTCCACTCTGCTTTGCATACTTTGGTCACACACATGCATCTCCCTTATTCTCTCTCTGCTTCTCTGAACCCTCTCACTGTGAATTTAATCAGCTAAGCTGAGTGTGTTTTAAACACAAATGCACCTGCTAGGTGTGTGGCCTTTCTTTGACGCTTATCCTTTTGTATTCCCCGATCTTTATGTGTAAACATTATTTTTATTATTGTGGAGTCCTTCTCTTCACATTATGTCTTTCCTGAATTTACTTTAGGGGCCTGCCTTTTGTGGGGGGTGGGGCAGGACAGTGGAAAAAGAGGGTGTGTTATGAAAGCAGAGGAAAGGGATGGGGAGTTCAAAAGATCGCGTTCTAAGGAGCCATGAACTAGACCTAGAGGTCAAATTCCTGGTAGAGATTGATGCAAGCCTCCTCTTCTCCTCATCAATGGGATTCAGACAATAAAATGGGGTCTCAAATCTGGATAATGAGTGTAGGCAGTAGGGGATTGTTCATGTGTGCAGCGGGGTAATCAGAAATGAAATCTGGAGCACAGATATGGCCTATTTTCCTTCTCCTTTTATCAGACCTATTTGCCTATGATAGGAATGACTTGCCTGTTACTATTACTATTTTTTTTTTTTTAATGCAGGCTGGTCCTGCTACTCTGTTGGTCACCATGGTGCTTTTGAAATACTTCACTGCTAAGTGTGTAAACCTGGCAATTCACAGACCTGTACTCCTGGGGATAAAAATACATTACATGTTTATAAAAAAAATAATAATAAATGAAATACTTCACTGCTAGATTCTGCAAGAAAGGGAAGGAAAGTGATTGTATTATCACTGATGTCCCTTAAACAGCACAGTAAATTGTTAATGACTTCAATACAAGTTAAAGAACTTTACAATAATATTACTGTCATGCAGGATCAAAGGACATTTAAAAGCAGCCTCCTCTTAACACCATCTTTATAAAATTTACAGGTACATTATCTTTCCTACATTGTATTTCATTCAGTTTTACCAGGGTTATCACATAATACTGCAAGAAGGTCAGGCATTCCCTGTTTGAAAAGTTACTTTTGAACCATGTTGAAATTGATGATGTTTGCATGTTTACTTTTTAATGCCTGTATGACAGTGCTTTTAAAAACCTCTTTCTTTAGTATTTCTTAAAAGATGCTTTTGCGATATTCATTAAAATCAGTTTTTTTAAAAAAGTCTCTCCCAACACAGAAATCATGGTGCAGTGAGCTAAATGGCCAGTATTATCTCTTAAATTACTATGGCACTCAAGACTAAAATCAGCCTGTCAGTGAATAATTAGAATGAGACTCATGAGTCACTGTGGCTGTGAAGTTTACCCCCAGCAGCTGGGTAATCATGGTATTAGTGGGAAATTCAAGGGAGGATGGTGAAATACTTGTCATCTGGCAACACCTGTAGTCATTCTACAATGGCCTGTTTCCCACAGGTAAAATGTCAAGTGCTCACATCTTGAGATTATCTTAATGTCTTCCTATTTCTACAGTGAACTGGAGCCATAATTCATTAAATGATATTCTACTGTCACAGTGACTAAATGATCATGCATGTGCTGGCCCAGGGCCAGCAGTTTTTACACTTGAGGATACAAACAGTGACTATAACTGGATGATCGTTCATTCTCAGAAGCAGTGCTTCTGAAAACTTAGAACTGGTTTGCCATTTTATCCTTGTCCCGGAAAGCCCTTTGAAGCAGGAAACTTAAACTCTTGTTTAATGTGGGAAGGGGCACAAATGGACATATTTAAATGAGCTAAGAATGCCAAGTGAGCTGTTGACAATAAAAGGACTCTTCTGCCTTTTGCTCCTCCAGGCCTGCCAGGCCTTCAGTGCATGAAGTACATTCAGGGACTCCAGTGGGGAACTCAGCAGATACTCATCGACCACATCAGGATGACGCACAGGAGGCACCAAGCCAGAATCACCGAACTGAACAGTGTCCTCTTCCTGCTGAGATTCATCAATGCCAACGTCATCGCGGAACTGTTCTTCAGGCCCATCATTGGTTCGGTTAGCATGGATGATATGATACTGGAGATGCTTTGTGCGAAGTTATGAAGGCGTGGGGGCCACACGGGTGCAGCTGACCATGTAAGAAAAAGGAACCAGGGGCAGAAGTGTTAAAAAAAAAAAAAAAGACAAATAAACTTTCTTATTTTTATATGCATATTTTTGTATTCAATTAAAGAAAAACTTTAGCTGTAGACAATTAGCAAATCCTTTGCTCCATACTGTTTCATGGTGGAGAAACACATGTGTCAGCAGGTAACACATCTCCATACATCTCCAAGGAAAGAGCTGACTACTGCTCTAATGAGTTTAGTGATTCCACTGAACCTGCTAAAGTCACGTTTGTAATATTAAATTATAATGTTACAATGCTGACCACTAACTTGATTGTAAAAAATTTCAGAGCTGAAGCTGGGCTTCAAAAAATATCAAAAGCCCAGCCAACATCAACAGAAATTAAGTTATATTTGTAGGTGGCATCAGGACATTATTATTGCCTGCCAGGGTTGGCAAGGGCTGACTCGGCTCTATCTTCACTTCCGCTTCCGTTTCCCTTATGGAAGACTGTCCTTGGAACAACTGGACTTAAGTGGCCGTCTGTGATCACAGAAACACCTGAAAGTGACCTCAGATTTTCAGAAATTCAGTCTGACACTTCATATAATAAAGTTCAACAAGAAACTTGTATAAAAGAGCATTGTACTTGTAGAAGGCTCAGCATGAATATAAACCCCTAGTGGTATCTCACCATTTAGATACATATGTAACTATCACATTGAAGAAGCATCACATAAAATCATAAAGTGACTTTATTGTTGACTCTTGCTGCCTCAGTACATGTAACCTGTAGAACAAGGTCTTCCTTCTCCCTGGATAGAGCTTTGGGCACCAAATGTTTATTCACTTCTAGGTAATAAATTGCCCATAGTGATTAATACATCTAAGTCCAGGGTAGTAACCCAGTGCAGGAAGTCTTCAACTTATGTGCAGACCCCTTCGGCAGCCTGGTGAGTGCCTGGACATCTCAGAATCAGGCTTTCAGAATAATATAGCAAATAAAATACTCAGGATTACAAGAGACATGAATTATGTCAGAATAGTAGAAATGTCCAATTTTAAAAATAATTTAAAATGTATCCTGTATATGCTTCCTTATCAATACATTAAGTAACAAACTAGTGGCAAGTCTAATATCTACCTTCATCTCAAAACAGTCGTCAATATCATTGAAATTTCAAAATAATCTACAATATGAAAAGAAAATACAACATTTCTGTTGGTGACTGTAGTGGGAGATCCCAAGGTCCCCACCCCATTCAAATTTGCTAGAAGCTCTCATGGGACACAGCATACAGTTGTGTTCAGGACTGAGACTTATTACAGTGATGTGGTAAGGAAATATAGCCTGATCATAAGGGGGAAGGCACAAGCAGCATCTGGAAGAATGTGCAAGGGGCTGTTTGCTCTCCCCCTCCCGTGAGGGGTCATGTAGAGCACACTCTTCCTCAGCAATGAAAATTCAGCAGCACGTATGTGATATTTCTGCCCGGGGAGGCTCTTTGAGACTCAGAGTGCAGGCTTTTTCTTGGGGGCTACTGACATAGACACCTTTCACCAAGCACGTACCAAAATTCCAAACACACAGAAAGAACGCAAATGCTTGATATAAACCCCACTGTTTGCACATCCAGGCCCAGGGAGTCACTCTTGCAAGTTAGGGAAGGGCAGGAACACTCCACAAAGGCAGGTTCCCAGATGTCAGCCAAGGGTCAGCCTTGCTCAGAGGCCGTGCTAAGGATAGTGGTCTCCCTCTTGCTGTGCTAACTCCTCCGCATAAACCACTCCCTTGGCCCATGGCCACGGTGTCTTTACAGAATTATCAGTAGGACTATGCAACCGGATGAGGCCAACCTACAGTTCACATATGCCTTTGGGGGGTTCTGGACTTAGCCAGCTAAAACGCAGACCATGAACCATAAAGCGCTGTCTTACAAAGCCAGGTGGCTTCCTTCATAACTTCATGTATGAATCTTTTTTATTTTTTTAAAATCAGGCCTGAGGGATCAATTCTAGCCCAGCACAGCTTGACAAGTAATATGAAGCTGTCCCCAAGCCTTCTAGGGCTGAGGCAGTGTCCTGATGGTCAGGGCACACATCCAAGAAATATGGTCCCTAAGGGTACATGTGTCCCCGGAAACAAAGAGTTTACAAAGTTTGGGCACCCCATGCAGGCCAGGCATTGGTCATGCAGTACCTGCTAACAACTGCCCCCAGTGTGGCTTCCCTGTGTGGTTCCTCCTGCCTCAGGGTTCTCAGTGGTGCCTTTCAGAGGAAGTGCCTGATGTGGTCAGTTCCGAAGAGTTTTGTCAGCAATGCTAGTCCGCAGCCTGCTGAGTGTGGAGGGCTCGTGGAGGCGCTGTGCGGAGTTAGATTCCTGCGGAATCTGAAGGGCTCAGGGAAGCTGGCACTGGCTGCGTGGTTTTCCTTCAGGAGGAGGGAAGAGCTTCTGGGAGCAGTTCTGGAAATCCAAGATCATTAATGCCCACCTCCACCCCTGTGCCTCCCCATGTATAAAGGTTTTGTTGTTGCAACATCAGTGTGCTGCGCTCACTAATCCTAGCTTTACAATTTCTCGTAATCATTTCTCTATTTCTTTTGCCCAAACATTTCATCTGGGAGGGCTGTGTGCAAGAGGGACACAAGCATTTCACAGAATAACATTTTTCATACTACTTAACCAGAAAGACACATCATATTCAGGAAGTGGCCAGGGCAAAGAAATGGTCAGGGTGAAATCCTGATTTTTCCAATATTTTTTAAAAAATGAGTTTACATAACCTCTCCTCTCTCCAGACTTCTTGTCCTGATCATTTTTCCAGTGAGCGGCCTAGAAAAGATCAATTCCTTTCTGGAGACAGTTGCTCTGAACGATCCAAGGGCCTTACTAAGGTGTGTACAGCAGAAGAAAGGTGATAGGGTAGAGTCGAGCTGTCATGCCATTGTTGCAAATCCCAACTAATCTGGAACGCAGAATACAGCCAACAGCAGTGACTCATCCACCCTCCCAGGGGTTCCAGAGTGTGATCTGTCAGAGGTGGGCAGAGGGTCACTCTCCCTCAGCGTGCAGCTTTCAACCGGAATCACAGGATAGGAAGGCAGTCAGGCTCCTCATCAGAAACATGGAGTCCTCCTGCAGCTTCATTTTATACGGCCTCATTCAAGAACAAGCCCTTTCCTTAGACATCCACAAGTGACACAGCGGGTCTAGCCAGCATCCATCACATTTTCATAACTACAATCCCATAGAGAGGTGTCCCACATTTCCAGCCGTCTCAGAGTCTGACATCTGTTCCTTGAGCCTGTGTCTGCTTTAGCCCAGCGCAGCTCAGGTCTGGCTCAGAAACAGCCCAGGGCAGGCAGTATCAGGTTTCAACTTAGAGTCAGGTCGGGCAAAATAGCATCTGGGAAGTCAGCAAATCAAAAATGCCAGCAGCTTTTCCTCAGCAGCAGCAAAGCTGAGACCCTGTAGGGCCAGGCACCTGTGTTCCAAGTCCAAGTGACAAGCAAATCTTTCCCCTGCACTTTTTATCTTGTCTGTCTTAGGATCCAAATTGCCCCTGGCAAAAATGTGCACACCAGGAACCAGAAAATCATCAGCTCCCAAGGGTCAGAAATCTGATTTTCCAAGAACTCGTTAGCAAAATTTTAAAAAACGCTTTATAAAATGTCCAAAGTGTATCTTAATCTGGACATTGGCTCCTTTTCTCTTGAGACTCCAATAGGCAAAACCGTAGCAAAAAATTCATCAATTACAGAGACCTGTTTCCAATATTATGAGTTTAAATTTCAATCTGCCCACCTGTGACAACAAGCAAGGGAGCTATGTTCCATTTACACTTTTTTTTTTTCTTTTTGCAGCTTTCCCTGGTTGAGATGACCCCTCTAGCATTTATGAAATTGAAAACATGTAACATTCTACATTATTTTTGTATCATATATCCGGATGCAATAGCTACAAAATGCAAAGCTGTAATTTAAAATTCTTTTTTTTTTTTTTTTCATTACGAGTTTATGCAAACCCCTAGCAGTAAAGTCTCCATTTCCAGGGTTCACATCCCGGCTTGCCAGGAGAACCCAGCAGGACTGTGGGGCCGGGGGCAGCTTCAGTAGCAGCTAGGCTGGAAAAATGGCTAAGGTGGGTTTTTCTCTTTCTTTTTCCCTCTGTTTTATTTAAAGCCTCGCTCCAGCCTTTTTACCTCCCACTTACAGGAGAAAGCAGCCACAGACTAATGTTTATATTGGGGCCCTTTTCTCCCTGCCCAGAGGAAGGAGAGAGACAAGCAAATCATCACCCGGGCTGTGGAGGCTTTTCCCTCAAGCATGGGCTGTAGGCTGCGTGGCCCCAGAGAGCTGCTGGGGGGGGGGGGGTGTCCATTGAGCCACTTCTCCTAGAAATGGATTATTTTGACACTGCATAGGGAACTTTTGTGTCTGATCACAAACAGCAGCTCAACTGCTGCTTCATAGGGTGGGAAGTAACTCTACAGCCACCCACCTACCAGGATCTAGTCATTCCCTGCCCCCACACTCGTTCCCCAATATAACACTGGGGCTGTATTTCAGTGAGTTTAAGTTAGTTAGCAAATTCCACCATGGTGCTGGAAGTCCCCAAGACCACCCACATTCAAACGTTTCACTAGGCGGTCTCACAGCACTTACCCGTAGCTGTGATCAGAGCTAGGATGATTTATGGGGACGCAGCAAATATATACAGCCAGAACAGGAAGGAAAAAAACACAGGTAGAGTCTGGGGGAATCCTTGTGCGCTTCCTTATGATTGCTCTGTTCCCTGTGAGGTCAGCCAGGGTGCATGCTTCCCCGTCCACCGCCCCCCACCAAACAGAAATTAGCAACACGTGTGCAGTGTTTCTTCCCAGGGGAGCCCATGGAAGGACTCCGCACCGGCGGTTTTTGCCAGGGGCTGGTCACATAAGCACCACCTACCTAGCAGGTACCAGAACTCGGGACTGCCAGCAAGAAAGCAGGTGCTGCCCATAAGCCACATTGTCAGCACAATCTAGGCCCAGTGAACCACCCATATCACTTAGTGCTGGGAGGGAATACTCCTAAAATTGTAGTTCCTCGGGTTAGCCAGGAGTCAACCTTGCCCGCAGGCCTTTCTAAGGATAATGCTCCCAGGCTGGCTATGTTAATTTGTTTCCGCCAGTACACTGCGGAAGGGTGTACACACTTCTGTGTGAGGTTACATGCATTTATAATTAAAGGAGAGGCTAAATTTCAGTTAAGAGGTTAATGAAAATAGCTATGTAACTGTTTTTCCCCCTCAAATTCACCGAACCCCCAGTTTTCATCCACCGGCTCCTTGAAGACAGGGAAAGTCCCCGATGACTGATTCAGAACCAGCGAAAGTTGATTGCTCCTATTTTTTTCCCAATCTGAGACTTTCCCAGCTTCACGGCCTGCAGTGGCGGAGCGGGGGCTTCCAATATCGCCTCCACTTTGTAGTTCTAGTTGTACTTCTGTATTTGCTGAGGACCACAGGGTTGGAAGACATCAAGGAGGAAGAGGAAACAGTTGTCCCCTGGCTGATGCCAATTTTACAGTTTTCTCTGCACACAGCAGATGTTTCGAGTTGACTCTCCTGTGGGTATTTGCAGAGATTATTTGGAAAATTTTCTCTGTATTTCCCACAACCCGCATCTCTTGGATCCCTTTCCTACAGCTACTTCTGTATTCCTTTCAGTTTCACTTCTTTTTTCAGTCCCCAGATAACTAGCTCTCTCTCCAGCGCCTTCTACTAAGTCTTTCTATCCCACTAGGCAACTCTTTGGGACAAGATGTAAGATAAACATGTGGAACCACGCCTGTGCTCCCTCCCTTCCCACTAAGGAAGGGAAACACTCATTTTCGCTTTGGTGAGCTTTGAGAGTGTGGCTCCCCAGCCCGGCCACCTGTTCCGTCCTCTGCTTTTCTATGTTCTGTGTAGTCTGTCTGTTGCCCTAAGATTTACTGGTGATAGTCACACCCTGATCGACGATATTCCCCCGCCTGCAGTGCACACCAATGAGCTCTACTTCCGTAAAGTCCTTTTGTTGACTTGAGTTAGTCCACCTTTGAGGTACCTTCGGTGCACAGACGGCTCCCTCAAACCTTCCTTTTGCCTTCCCAGTTTCATACTTGGATATGGGCAAGGGATTAAGAATCACATCAATGTGACACTTTCTGCATCATGGTTTTAAACCTCACTCAGCTTCCTGCTCTCTTTGTGCCTCCGCAGAAACTGGTACTGGAGTCGGCTTTTAAGACTCAGCTACTGGGGTGCCTGGGTGGCTCAGTGGGTTAAGCCTCTGCCTTCGGCTCAGGTCATGATCCCAGGGTCCTGGGATTGAGCCCCACATCATCCGGCTCTCTGCTCAGCAGGGAGCCTGCTCCCCCCGCCCCCGCATTTCTGCCTACTTGTGATTTTTGTCAAGTAAATAAATAAAATCTTAAAAAAAAAAAAAAAAAGACCCGGCTACAAAGGTGCTTTCCTTCATGTTCTTTTCCTCCGCAGTTGAACCTGTGATCAGCCCGTGAGTCCATTGAGGGTCTTTTCTTGGCATAAAGCATGATTTCAATCTTTGTCTCAGTTGCATTAGATTTGAGCTTCACCACCTTCTCTTTTGTCTTCCTTCTTAAAATTCTTTTTCTTATAAAATTATAAGGGCCAAGTGCAAGAAACTATTTAAATGTTTCACAAACACTGCCTTTGGTACATAGGTGGCAAAACTGGAGAAATGCACCTATTGGCTGGCAGGCAAGTTCCAAACATTCTCTTGTCAGGTGATGGATGGAAGTCCACATTGAGCACAAGAAAAGCTGTTCTGGGGTTCCAGAGTGTCCTGCACAGAGGTGCTGATACTACCTATCAAGACTGGTTTGGTTTACAATATTCTGCTTGCAACTGCTAATACATCCAAGAGGTTCACACCTTGAACACAATTACTAAGTGGCACTTCCTTCCTTTTGAATAATACTGATGGCTAAGAAGAGGGACACTGAATAGATGGGCGTTAGTCTCTACTGAGGCAGAAGAGAATTTTTGGATTGATCTTCTTAGGGATTTCCATCTGGATGTAAGAGGTTGGTGGAATGATGACGGGGGGGGCGGGGGCACATGAGAGGACTGACAATATGTAAAAGAAGGTCTTTGGATAGAAGCCATCAGCTCCTCACTGCCTACTTTCTACTTAGAAATTTCTGTCAGGTGGCTGCAGTGACCCCACTTTTCCCATCATTGGTTGGTGGTGTCTCCATTCTGACTCAGTTTTGTATTGCAGTAGGGGCATGTATGGTGAAACATGACCTCCGGCGTGAGGGGGAATGACAGACTGCTCGGAAGAGAAAAAAAAAATCCATATATATTTCCTACAGAAAACAGAATGTAAGAAGAAGTAGAACCGAAGTAGGAAGGTAATAAATAGCAGAGGATGGGAGACAAAATAAGCAGAAAAAGGGGAAATTTGTAATATAAAATGACGGTCAGATTTACCTAAAATACGGTTACATTGTTTGTTTCACTCCTACTATATGGATACAAACAACTGCGGTATATTTCAAATAAAAAAGCCAAAATGTATTGTACCAAGCTCTGTTTGAGTACTTTGCAGGGAATACGTTTCAATCCTTAAAATAGCTCTAGAAGCTAACTACGATCCCAGGTGAGTAAGGCAGGGCTCAGCGACTTCGTCTCCTGCACGGGACACCATCACTAGCGAAGGCACAGCCGGAATGGGAAGCTCGCCCTGGAGGAGGAGCACATCTCAGTGCCCATCACTGGAGTGTACAGCCTCCAGTTTGGCTGCGGAAGTAGCCTTAGTTAGGAACTGTATCTGCCTTACTTTGTGTAATCCATCAAACACACCTCTTTTTAAAATCCAGGTAACTAAGGCTACTTTTGGTTTTTGACTGTTGGGAAATCTGAGGGTTCCTCTGTTGCTGTTATATAGTTATAATGGATAGATTTTCCAAAACGGAAATTAGAACCCAAGGTTTGACAGAGAGAGTTTCATGTTTATGTGAAAAATCTTATGAAGATATAAAATGCCCAATGCGTTTAATGATGTGTTTAACATATCACCTTCATTGAAAAGAAAAACAAAGACGCATGAGATACGGTCCATGTAGAAAATATCAAACATATGGTTTGGGAATACATACATCTCTCCTCTACGGCCACATCTTCTTGGTGCTCTGAGGTCCAGCCTTTACCCTTCTCATTTTGTCCCAATCCTTGTTTAGCTAAGGACTTTGAAGCCATTTCATGCTTCAGTGCAGAAAGGTAATTTATGTTGGGATTTTGACATTTAAAAACACACGTAGAGGATTTAATAACATTGATGTAATTACAGTGCTTTAAGTGGTTATTTTTTTCTTGCCTCCACAAAGCAATTGTAATAGAGTCTGATGCTACTATTATCATTGCTCTTTTAATTATAAACAAGGGAATTGCCAAAGTGGAAAATGTATCCTAATTCAAATTAGGCATAAAATGTAGAATAGTAAAATACAGGGAACTTTGCTTCCCTCATTTCCTTTCTTTCCAATATAGAATAAAAATGATTACTTTTTTTTTTTTTTTTTTTTTTGACTTTTATAAACATATATTTTTTATATACATATATTTTTATCCCCAGGTCTGTGAATCACCAGGTTTACACACTTCACAGCACTCACCAAATCACATACCCTCCCCAATGTCCATAATCCCACCCCCTTCTCCCCAACCCCCTCCCCCCGGCAACCCTCAGTTTGTTTTGTGAGATTAAGAGTCACTTATGGTTTGTCTCCCTCCCAATCCCATCTTGTTTCATTTATTCTTCTACCCACTTAAGCCTCCATGTTGCATCACCACTTCCTCATATCAGGGAGATCATATGATAGTTGTCTTTCTCTGCTTGACTTATTTCGCTAAGCATGATACGCTCTAGTTCCATCCATGTTGTTGCAAATGGCAAGATTTCATTTCTTTTGATGGCTGCATAGTATTCCATTGTGTATATATACCACATCTTCTTGATCCATTCATCTGTTGATGGACATCTAGGTTCTTTCCATAGTTTGGCTATTGTGGACATTGCTGCTATAAACATTCGGGTGCATGTGTCCCTTTGGATCACTACATTTGTATCTTTAGGGTAAATACCCAATAGTGCAATTGCTGGGTCATAGGGCAGTTCTATTTTCAACATTTTGAGGAACCTCCATGCTGTTTTCCAGAGTGGCTGCACCAGCTTGCATTCCCACCAACAGTGTAGGAGGGTTCCCCTTTCTCCGCATCCTCGCCAGCATCTGTCATTTCCTGACTTGTTGATTTTAGCCATTCTGACTGATGTGAGGTGATATCTCATTGTGGTTTTGATTTGTATTTCCCTGATGCCAAGTGATATGGAGCACTTTTTCATGTGTCTGTTGGCCATCTGGATGTCTTCTTTGCAGAAATGTCTGTTCATGTCTTCTGCCCATTTCTTGATTGGATTATTTGTTCTTTGGGTGTTGAGTTTGCTAAGTTCTTTATAGATTCTGGACACTAGTCCTTTATCTGATATGTCGTTTGCAAATATCTTCTCCCATTCTGTCAGTTGTCTTTTGATTTTGTTAACTGTTTCCTTTGCTGTGCAAAAGCTTTTGATCTTGATGAAATCCCAGTAGTTCATTTTTTCCCTTGCTTCCCTTGCCTTTTGCGTTGTTCCTAGGAAGATGTTGCAGCGGCAGAGGTCGAAGAGGTTGCTGCCCGTGTTCTCCTCAAGGATTTTGATGGATTCCTTTCGTACATTGAGGTCCTTCATCCATTTTGAGTCTATTTTTGTGTGTGGTGTAAGGAAATGGTCCAATTTCATTTTTCTGCATGTGGCTGTCCAATTTTCCCAGCACCATTTATTGAAAAGGCTGTCTTTTTTCCATTGGACATTCTTTCCTGCTTTGTCGAAGATTAGTTGACCATAGAGTTGAGGGTCTATTTCTGGGCTCTCTATTCTGTTCCATTGATCTATGTGTCTGTTTTTGTGCCAGTACCATGCTGTCTTGATGATGACAGCTTTGTAATAGAGCTTGAAGTCCGGAATTGTGATGCCACCAACGTTGGCTTTCTTTTTCAATATCCCTTTGGCTATTCGAGGTCTTTTCTGGTTCCATATAAATTTTAGAATTATTTGTTCCATTTCTTTGAAAAAGATGGATGGTACTTTGATAGGAATTGCATTAAATGTGTAGATTGCTTTAGGTAGCATAGACATTTTCACAATATTTATTCTTCCAATCCAGGAGCATGGAACATTTTTCCATTTCTTTGTGTCTTCCTCAATTTCTTTCATGAGTACTTTATAGTTTTCTGAGTATAGATTCTGTGTCTCTTTGGTTAGGTTTATTCCTAGGTATCTTATGGTTTTGGATGCAATTGTAAATGGGATTGACTCCTTAATATCTCTTTCTTCTGTCTTGCTGTTGGTGTAGAGAAATGCAACTGATTTCTGTGCATTGATTTTATATCCTGACACTTTACTGAATTCCTGTATAAGTTCTAGCAGTTTTGGAGTGGAGTCTTTTGGGTTTTCCACATATAGTATCATATCATCTGCGAAGAGTGATAATTTGACTTCTTCTTTGCCGATTTGGATGCCTTTAATTTCCTTTTGTTGTCTGATTGCTGAGGCTAGGACCTCTAGTACGATGTTGAATAGCAGTGGTGATAATGGACATCCCTGCCGTGTTCCTGACCTTAGCGGAAAAGCTTTCAGTTTTTCTCCATTGAGAATGATATTTGCGGTGGGTTTTTCATAGATGGCTTTGATGATATTGAGGTATGTGCCCTCTATCCCTACACTTTGAAGAGTTTTGATCAGGAAGGGATGTTGTACTTTGTCAAATGCTTTTTCAGCATCTATTGAGAGTATCATATGGTTCTTGTTCTTACTTTTATTGATGTGTTGTATCACATTGACTGATTTGCGGATGTTGAACCAACCTTGCAGCCCTGGAATAAATCCCACTTGGTCGTGGTGAATAATCTTTTTAATGTACTGTTGAATCCGATTGGCTAGTATTTTGTTGAGTATTTTCGCATCTGTGTTCATCAAGGATATCGGTCTATAGCTCTCTTTTTTGGTGGGATCCTTGTCTGGTTTTGGGATCAAGGTGATGCTGGCCTCATAAAATGAGTTTGGAAGTTTTCCTTCCATTTCTATTTTTTGGAACAGTTTCAGGAGAATAGGAATTAGTTCTTCTTTAAATGTTTGGTAGAATTCCCCCGGGAAGCCATCTGGCCCTGGGCTTTTGTTTGTTTGGAGATTTTTAATGACTGTTTCAATCTCCTTACTGGTTATGGGTCTGTTCAGGCTTTCTATTTCTTCATGGTTCAGTTGTGGTAGTTTATATGTTTCTAGGAATGCATCCATTTCTTCCAGATTGTCAAATTTATTGCCGTAGAGTTGCTCATAGTATGTTCTTATAATAGTTTGTATTTCCTTGGTGTTAGTTGTGATCTCTCCTCTTTCATTCATGATTTTATTTATTTGGGTCCTTTCTCTTTTCTTTTTGATAAGTCGGGCCAGGGGTTTATCAATTTTATTAATTCTTTCAAAGAACCAGCTCCTAGTTTCGTTGATTTGTTCTATTGTTTTTTTGGTTTCTATTTCATTGATTTCTGCTCTGATCTTTATGATTTCTCTTCTCCTGCTGGGCTTAGGGTTTCTTTCTTGTTCCTTCTCCAGCTCCTTTAGGTGTAGGGTTAGGTTGTGTACCTGAGACCTTTCTTGTTTCTTGAGAAAGGCTTGTACCGCTATATATTTTCCTCTCAGGACTGCCTTTGTTGTGTCCCACAGATTTTGAACCGTTGTATTTTCATTATCATTTGTTTCCATGATTTTTTTCAATTCTTCTTTAATTTCCCGGTTGACCCATTCATTCTTTAGAAGGATACTGTTTAGTCTCCATGTATTTGGGTTCTTTCCAAACTTCCTTTTGTGGTTGAGTTCTAGCTTTAGAGCATTGTGGTCTGAAAATATGCAGGGAATGATCCCAATCTTTTGATACCGGTTGAGTCCTGATTTAGGACCGAGGATGTGATCTATTCTGGAGAATGTACCATGTGCACTAGAGAAGAATGTGTATTCTGTTGCTTTGGGATGAAATATTCTGAATATATCTGTGATGTCCATCTGGTCCAGTGTGTCATTTAAGGCCTTTATTTCCTTGCTGATCTTTTGCTTGGATGACCTGTCCATTTCAGTGAGGGGAATATTAAAGTCCCCTACTATTATTGTATTGTTGTTTATGTGTTTCTTTGATTTTGTTATTAATTGGTTTATATAGTTGGCTGCTCCCACGTTGGGGGCATAGATATTTAAAATTGTTAAATCTTCTTGTTGGACAGACCCTTTGAGTATGATATAGTGTCCTTCCTCATCTCTTATTACAGTCTTTGGCTTAAAATCTAATTGATCTGATATAAGGATTGCCACTCCTGCTTTCTTCTGATGTCCATTAGCATGGTAAATTCTTTTCCACCCCCTCACTTTAAATCTGGAGGTGTCTTCGGGCTTAAAATGTGTTTCTTGGAGGCAACATATAGATGGGTTTTGTTTTTTTATCCATTCTGATACCCTGTGTCTTTTGACAGGGGCATTTAGCCCATTCACATTCAGGGTAACTATTGAGAGATATGAATTTAGTGCCATTGTATTGCCTGTAAGGTGACTGTTACTGTATATGGTCTCTGTTCCTTTCTGATCTACCACTTGTAGGCTCTCTCTTTGCTTAGAGGACCCCTTTCAATATTTCCTGTAGAGCTGGTTTGGTATTTGCAAATTCTTTCAGTTGTTGTTTGTCCTGGAAGATTTTAATCTCTCCTTCTATTTTCAATGATAGCCTAGCTGGATATAGTATTCTTGGCTGCATGTTTTTCTCGTTTAGTGCTCTGAAAATATCATGCCAGCTCTTTCTGGCCTGCCAGGTCTCTGTGGATAAGTCAGCTGCCAATCTAATATTTTTACCATTGTATGTTACAGACTTCTTTTCCCGGGCTGCTTTCAGGATTTTCTCTTTGTCATTGAGACTTGTAAATTTTACTATTATGTGACGGGGTGTGGGCCTATTCTTATTTATTTTGAGGGGCATTCTCTGAACCTCCTGAATTTTGATGCTTGTTCCCTTTGCCATATTGGGGAAATTCTCCCCAATAATTCTCTCCAGTATACCTTCTGCTCCCCTCTCACTTTCTTCTTCTTCTGGAATCCCAATTATTCTAATGTTGTTTCGTCTTATGGTGTCACTTATTTCTCGAATTCTCCCCTCGTGGTCCAGTAGCTGTTTGTCCCTCTTTTGATCAGCTTCTTTATTCTCTGTCATTTGGTCTTCTATATCACTAATTCTTTCTTCTGCCTCATTTATCCTAGCAGTGAGAGCCTCCATTTTTGATTGCACCTCATTAATAGCTTTTTTGATTTCAACTTGGTTAGATTTTAGTTCTTTTATTTCTCCAGAAAGGGCTTTTATATCTCTCGAGAGGGTTTCTCTAATATCTTCCATGCCTTTTTCGAGCCCGGCTAGAACCTTGAGAATTGTCATTCTGAACTCTAGATCTGACATATTACCGATGTCTGTATTGATTAGGTCCCTAGCCTTCGGTACTGCCTCTTGTTCTTTTTTTTGTGGTGAATTTTTACGTCTTGTCATTTTGTCCAGATAAGAGTAAATGAAGGGGCAAGTAAAATACTAAAAGGGTGGCAACAACCCCAGGAAAATATGCTTTAGCCAAATTAGAAGAGATCCAAAATCGTGAGTGGGGAGAAAGGGGATAAAAAGAGGTTCAAAAAGGAAGAAAGAAAAAAGAAAAAAAAAAGAAAAAAAAAAAAAAAAAAAAAAAAAAAAAAGAAAAGAATTTTTTTTTAAAAAAGAAAACACCTAAGAAAAATGTAAAAAAATATATATATATATTAGATAAACTAGTAAAAAATCGTTAAAAAAGAAAAAGGTAACAGTTAAAAAAAAAAAAAATTTTACCCGAAGGCGAGAAAAAAAAAAAAATGAAAAAGAAAAAATTAAATTAACTGCAAGACTAAAAAAAATCACAGGAAAAAAGCCATGAGTTCCGTGCTTGGCTTTCTCCTCCTCTGGAATTCTGCTGCTCTCCTTGGTATTGAAACCGCACTCCTTGGTAGGTGAGCTTGGTCTCGGCTGGATTTCTTGTTGATCTTCTGGGGGAGGGGCCTGTTGTAGTGATTTTCAAGTGTCTTTGCCCCAGGCGGAATTACACCGCCCTTACCCGGGGCCGGGGTGAGTAATCCGCTCGGGTTTGCTTTCAGGAGCTTTTGTTCCCTGAGCGCTTTCCGTAGAGTTCCAGAGGACGGGAATACAAATGGCGGCCTCCTGGTCTCCGGCCCGGAGGAGCCGAGAGCCCAGGGCCCCACTCCTCAGTGCGCCCTCAGAGAACAGCGCCCAGTTACTCCCGTCTGCCTGACCTCCGGCCGCGCTCCGAGCTCACCGAGCCTGCGACCGGTTCAAGGTAACACGGAGCTGCGAGCTTACTGTCGGCTCTGTCTCTGTAGCCGGCTTTCCCGTTCCAATACCCGCAAGCTCTGCGACACTCAGACACCCCCGATCCTTCTGTGACCCTGCGGGACCTGAGGCCACGCTGACCCCGCGTGGGCTTCGCTCCGGTTTAGCCTCTGGAGCGATGTCCCTCCGCGGAACAGACTTTTAAAAGTCCTGATTTTGTGCGCGGTTGCTCCGCCGCTTGCCGGGAGCCGGCCCCTCCCCCCGGGGTCTATCTTCCCGTCGCTTTGGATTCACTTCTCCGCCGGTCCTACCTTTCAGAAAGTGGTTGTTTTTCTGTTTCCAGAATTGCTGTTCTTCTTCTCTTCGATCTGCCGATGGATTTTCAGGTGTTTGCAATCTTTAGATAAGCTATCTAGCTGATCTCCGGCTAGCTGAAGCAGTCTCAGCTTGCTACTTCTCCGCCATCTTGACTCCTCTCCCTAAAAATGATTACTTTTAATTAGCCCCAAACCCACTCATACATATATCTGGTTAAATACTGTGAGTTGTTTATTTGGTGATCTTATAGCAAACAACATTTAAACAGCTGATGAATGATAGATCCATTCTTATCAATTTGATGACTGGTTGCATCTGTGGGTTCCATGACTAACTTGAGAATGACGTTCCTCACTCACCATACCAAAAAAAAAAAAAAAGGAACTAAATCCTCTGGTTTATAGACAGGCAGTTTCACTATTTAGTTTTATAATTGCTAACACAGTATTATGGGGTCTGTATGCAGACCACAGATACTCAGGTATGAACTGGTTCACTTTTAAGAAGCAAGGCACATTCCCTTCACTGCAGTGCACACCACTCCCTGTGGTTGGACATATATATCCTATTTTCATGCATTTGGGTTATCTACTAGGCTTCTAGGATCATGTGAGTTTATTACTCTTGACTTAGATAATGAAAGAACCCATCTAAATGTTATATTGGCCATTATATTATAAGTAAAACCTTGGACACCTAAGCATATGTGTGAATGCCCCAATTATTCATTTCTTGACTTTCAGCCCCACCAATCCTCCATTTTTTTGCCTTGCTTTGTGATATCAGAGGCAAAACTTAGAAACATTCCTCTTTACCAGTGATGCACTGTTTGTTTCAACCACAGAAAAAGTTGAAGGACACTGTCAGGAAATAGCACAGAAGATACTTTCCTTCCGAGTACTGGTCCCTCTTTCTTATTAGTCAGCACAGGAGCCTAGCAGCCCTCTGGATCAGTGCCAGCCAGCCACAACTTCACTGTGCCACCAGCGGAGATCTGTGTCCTCCCTCGAGTTTCTTTGATCCTGCAGGGTGCCTGTTGCTGCCCTCTTTGAAGAGGTCTGGACCTTTGTCTTGCGGAGGACCCTCTGCTAGGTCATTGTGATATTGTCAACTCACCTCCACCTAAATAGTGTAGGTGTGTTAGAACTTGCTATCCCTAGACCTCTTAGAGTCTTCTTTTACCCCCATTTAGTATTCAACTATTCAACTGCCTTGTATTCATTATTAATTTTTTATGTAAATCTTCTCTGGGCAAATTATGGTGATGTTTCTGTTTCCTCACTAGACCCCAACTGATAGAGTGAGCAAATGGGGTCTACAGAATTTTATCCTAGATAAAATGCACCAAAAATTTCTTTTTAAAAAAAAAATATTTTATTCATTTGACAGAGAGAAATCACAAGTAGACGGAGAGGCAGGCAGAGAGAGAGAGAGGAGGAAGCAGGCTCCCTGCTGAGCAGAGAGCCCTATGCGGGACTCGATCCCAGGACCCTGAGATCATGACCTGAGCCGAAGGCAGTGGCTTTACCCACTGAGCCACCCAGGCGCCCCTGCACCAAAAATTTCTTACAGACAAGGTTAACAAAATGTTCCAGGAAATGCAATTTGAAGCATGATATGTTATATGCCAAGTTTTAATTCTGTGTATGTAAATTAAAGTCTACTTCTTTGAATGTTATTTAATATCAGTACACTTTAATGAATGCTAATGGAAATAGCTGTCTTATAAGCAGGAAGCTGAAAACTCAAAGGGGCACATGCACCCCAGTGCTTAGAGTGGCATTATCAACAATAGCCAAAGTATGGAGAGAGCCAAAAATCCATCGGCTGATGAATGAATGAAGGAGAGGTGTATAATGGAATATTACTCAGCCATCAAAAAGAATAAAATCTTGCCATTTGCAACGACAAGGATGGAGCCCTAGAGAGTATTATGCTCAGCAAAATGTCAGTCCGAGAAAGACAAATACCATATGATCTCACTCATATGTGGAATTTAAGAAAGAAAACAGATAACATATGGGAAGAGGGAAAAGAAAAAAAGGAGAGAGGGGGGAAAAACCCCAGAAGACTCTTAACAATAGAGAACAAACTGAGGCTTGATGGAGGGAGCGGGGTGGGGGATGGGCTGGATAGGGGGTGGGGATTCAAGAGAGCACTTGTGATGAGTGCTGGATGTTGTATATAAATGACGAGTCACTGAATTCTACTACAGAAACTGTTATTGCACTCTATGTTAACTAACTAAAACTTTTTTAAAAGTGCAGACACCGAAAACCAAGAACATGGGTTTTTAGCCTAAGATATCTTAAGTTATGATAAGTAAGAATCTGAAGAAAAATCAATCTCCGGGAATACGCATGTAGAGAATACTCCATAGGTAGGGCCTTGCCCTCAGTTATCACTTTATCCACATGCCAACAAAATGTCAGGAAATAACTTAGATGCACTGGGGGTATTTTGTTCTCAGAATACTTTTTTCTCTTTGTCTATAGATGAGGATTTGCAGATCAATAATCATTTTTATTTCAGCATGCAATTACATTCTCTGCTTGAGTTCCTCTGAGTTATGCACGGGACTTTGGGCTCTGATGCCAATGTGTTTTTGTTTTTCCACTCTGGTTTCAACGCATGCTGATGGCAAGTTAAATTATGAAAACCCTCAGTCTTTAATTCTATCAAGATGTGAATGTCAAAGAAAGGAAAAGATACAAAAGAAACAAAAGAAACTTGAGCTTGGTTCTACAGGAGAGTGCTCCTATACTTCTCTTTTGGGGAGGGTGTCTAGGCATAAGTTGAATATATGATACAAGGATGCGTGTAAGACAGCCCTACAGACTCATCTGCTGAGTTCATGCGAAGAGTTGACTAGAAAACTTCCATCAATAAGACCAAAGACATAAACACATTTGAACAACTAGTAAAACTACTTTCTGTATTAAGAAAGCCATGTATAGGGGCGCCTGGGTGGCTCAGTAGGTTAAAGCCTCTGCCTTCAGCTCAGGTCATGGTCTCAGGGTCCTGGGATCGAGCCCCACATCAGACTCTCTGCACAGCACGGAGCCTGCTTCCACCTCTCTCTCTGCCTACTTGTGATCTCCGTCTGTCAAATAAATAAATAAAAATCGTTTAAGAAAAAGAAATTAAAAAAAGAAAGAAAGAAAGAAAGCCACATATACCAGCTATTTCCTCCCCCAAAATGGTAGGGATTGTGTATGTTCAGGCAAGGATTTTCAGTCAGCAAGAAATTAAGGCAAGTCACTTCAGAGCTCAGTTCAATCCAAGTCATACGTTTACTACCGAATCTCTATAACGTGCAACCTAGTGCACCCTGAAGAAGCTTACTATTTGACGCGTGGGCAGAGAGTGGACACTGAAGTATTCCACTATTAATGCTTCACACCTAAACACTAACCCACAGCTATTGCATTTTGACTACGGTTAGGATAAAAATCAACCCTTTCCTTTATACTTCCATTTTTCTTCCCTCTGCGGTGCACCTCCAATTTTTATCAATGGTTTCACTCTTGCGCAAGGCAAAGTAAAGCAAGAAGTGGAGTAATTCTGAAATCATATAAACTAGAGTTTGACTCTTTGTTGGCAAATATTTAGATAATTGTCTCGCACCCATGTTTGTTGCACTGGGCAATGACTTTCATTAACAGTGAACTGGAGAATCTGTGACAGACACACACCTTGCGAGCCATTTAGATGGAATAACTGGTCCACACTGCATTGATGGCGTTTGTCAGCTCCTTCTTCTTAGAGGCCATTTAACAGTTACTTCGCATATGTGCCAGACACATATTAGTATACCCAAAGTTAGGTTATTTGCCCAAATCTGAGGAGGCAAAATCTTACGAGAGACCTTTCACTAGTCAGTATCTCTCTCCCTCAAAATACACATTTGCAGAAGTTAAGTGAAAGTGCTCTCTCTCTCTCCTGTAAGTACCCTGTACTGCCCCCACATTATTCCAGAGGTATTCATTTAACAGATTAAAATATAAATTAGAGTGCTTTAAGAACCTTTTTAGGGACTTTAGGAATGGCAAGGCATTAAGTTCTCTTATCTTGGAAATAAACGAGTCACCAATTCAGATCAGCAGAGAAAAGTCTGCTTTAACTTTGGAGTACCTGAGCCCAATTTTTAAAAAAAAAATAAGTCGAGTCTCACTCTACTGAGCTAGCCAAGCAACTTTCCACCAGCAGGTGAATAGTTAAAGAACATGTAGTATATACCTATAATGGAATCTTATTCAGCCTTAAAAAAAAAAAAAAGAAGGAAATCCTGCCATTTGGGACAACGTGGATAAAAGGAAAGTGAAAACCCTGAGAAATTTACATGTACAATTACTCCCTGCCTCTGGCTGTGCCTCCGCACCTCCTTCAGGAATGCTTCCTTCCTCAGAATGTGGATGGGCCCTTGTGCCATTCCCTCTCCTTCAGAATAGTGGCAGCTGCTGGGCACCTCAGTGGAAATCTCTTCGCAAGTCTTTTCAGAGCTCTGCAAGCAGGCCGCAGCTGAAAGCAGATGGGAGTTGGCAAGCTTTCCTTGCCGCCGAGACAGGGAGGGCTGCCTCACAGGCTGCAACACTGTGCTGGGGCACACAGAGGCTCCCTGATGTCCTTCATCAAGTTCAAGATGACATCTGGGCAAGGTGGGGGTGATTTTCCTCCTCTCCAGGGACCCCTGCAGTAACTCCTCTCCGCTTCCCATCGAACCTCTCATATCTACTTTATATCATTTTCTTTTCTCCAAGTATGAGGATTTACATCAAGTAAGGGTTAAACTACCTAATGGAGAACAGAAGGAAACTTTTTAGCCCTTTTGGACATCGGCGGGGAGGAGGAATTAAGTAAATGACAATTTAGTACAATTCCTTCTGTGGAAAATAAAATTCTATAGTTGCAGCAGAAATGTGCTGGGTTTGGCAGGCCAGCATCCATTTACTTTCCCTCAAAGCACTCGAGAATTACTTCTTCCTCAGTGAATGTAGCCTGAGGCCTGTGAACACAGGTTACCTGGGGTAGGCAAGTGACCCAATCCAAATCAGTATAAATCTTGGCCAGAGAAATAAAGATTAACAATGGCTTGAATTTCATTCTTCCCTGGGGTGGGAGATTAGGGGAAAGATGTTCTGATTGTCCCAGCTGCTGATTCCTGCTTGGCAGCTTGAAGGACAGACAGCCTTGGTCCTGGCCCATTTAAAAACCTAGCCCCTGACAGTGTTCCATAAAAACTCTGTTTAACTTCAGCAAAATGAGATTACTGCTGTTGCTTAAAACCAAAGAACCTTCATTATCTAATGGTATAACTCAGAAAAACAAGCCGTGGAAAGATTACTGGTATCTCAAGGGTATCAGGCCCTTATTACCTGGTCCATTGTTTGCCCAACAAAGTAACAAGAATAGGCACCAAGTATATCAACATTAAGTATGTAAGGGGATCCGCGTGATTTGGTGCACTTCACAGAAAATTATGTGTAGCCTTCGAAAATATTTTATGCACTTCAAAGAAAGCTGACAAACAGTGCTTTGGAATGGTTCTAAACCTCAGGCATCAACAAACTAAGAAAACATGAATTCCTTCTCTTCTTTTTTACATAAGATCGCTTGCAGTAATAAACACTGGTATGGTCAAGGATCTAGTCAACCATACACTGTCTGAATGGAAAGCCGAAACAATTTGTCCCCATGTAAAATTTATACCATTAGTTGGAGAATCTGTAGTGCTGTGAAAAGATAATTTCTTTTAAAACATTTATAGGCAATAAAAAATATAAGCCAACAATTTTGGACTGATTCCCTTATTAATATACTTTGTCATGCAGAAGTTTCAATGTCAGTGTGCTTTTCTATCAGGGGCTCAAGTGCTTTAGGACTGAAGTTTCTTTGATGTTTCAAACAAAGGTGAAAACAACAACACAATAAATGAACCATGTTGAGTATAGGGCGGCATCACAGCATAAGCCCATACAACGAAAATCAACTGTACTGAATGTTCCCCTTAAGGATTCCTGAGGGAAGGCTCCTCTTTGGAGATCATCATGGCGCTGCCTGTGACTACAGTAAGGACGACACTAGTATGTCTGGCTGTATTACAATAGATTGCTCTTTCATAGGCCAGCACCAGACTAAACAGTTTTCTCATACTTCATGCTTATGTTTGGCAAAAAAGGAAAAAAGGGCTTTTATAAAACAAAGAACCAGATCCTCTGAGGCGTAATGCTCCCACTGTCGGAGCTACTGGGACACAGACTGAGAAAGATACACCTGTCCCATCTCACGCTCACTCCCAGGGCTAGCAGAGCCAGAATTCTGTACGCACTGAAGTTTTGGCGAGCGGACTTCTCAAAAGTCACATACGTGGTTGACAGGACTCCATAGCATCCTTAAGGCAGATCTTAACTCAAACGAAGCTTGCTTTATTGTACTGTACTTTGGTTTATGACTCCATCTTGTGGTTTCTTTTATTAGTTGGTAATCGGCTGGTAATTTGACTGCCATCCAAAGTTAGTTGATTAAACAATAATAGCTACTAGTGTAGTAGCTATAATGTGCAAGGTTCTTAACAAACTTTATCAAATTTAACCCTGAAAAACGGGTATTATTATCTCTGTTGCAAAGGCTTTTAAGAAGAAATCTGGGCTTTTGTTTTCCCAGACAGTATCGCATTGATGGTGCCAACATTGGCTCTCCTCTTCCCTAAAATTTTTGCTGCTGATCATATTTTCTCAAAATTGGACACATTTAACAACATCAGTATGATACCCATTACGTACTGATGTACTGGGATAAGTGTCTCTTTAACATGCCTTTCCACATCTTTGTGGTTGGAGGACAGTCCTGCCTATGTAACAGGTATAAATCTCAACCTAAAATTCAGATGTTGAAGAAATATCCAGTTGTTCATTTCTTTAAATTGAATCAAAACTGACCCTCAGAGTCAATCCAGAGGGCCAGTGAGATATTCAGCACTCATCACTCTTTAGACTTTCCCTCTCCCAGCGTTGGCCCCCAGTCCTGGGTCTAATGGTGATCTCTGAGCTCCTTGTAGTCCTAATGCCCCTCCCTGTTACTCCCTTGCCGAGTTTGAAACACAGGAATCTTCAGCAAGGCTGGAAACTATATAGTTCAAGTCTGGCATGATCTGCGATCTTGCCAAATCCCTGGAAAATTGCTGCCAAATAGTGTCCTGATCTCACATGCTAGCAAGACAACTCTGAGAGTTTGGAAAAGTCAAAAATAGAGAGCTTCTGCACTCCAGCTACTCTCTAAATATCAGCAATTTCTCACTCCTTTTTATAGAGACAAGAAATGTCTTGGACCCCAGCAGGATTGATCATGTCTACAGATCAGTGACTGCTGGATGGTTTTCGTTCTTCTCTGTTCTGAATGAAAGTTTTAATGGTATTTATCCTGTTCCTGATTTACCATAGCTTATCCAACGTATATCTCAAACCATAAAAAAAAAAAAAAAAAACATCTGGGTCTTGTGGAAAAGTGGCAGATCACCCAGAGATGCTGGATGTTCAGTTGTATTCAATGACTAGATTGCACTCTGGGTTATCTTTGCTCGAGGAGGGGGTTTATTGTGTTTCCTGTGTGGAAGAACGAAGTGGAAATTTAGTGAGCAGGAGGATAAACACTGGAAGAGGCTGGCTCTCTGCTCTAAATTGAGGTCTTTTTCTTCCTGGACACACAGCTAGAATATACCACCGAGTATAATGTGATTATACTCACTTTACCGGTAGGTGTGGGCAGATGATGGAGCTCTCGCCAAGGAGATACAAGCGGAAGTGGTATGTGCCACCTCCAAGCTGAGGCTTCCATACCATACTGCTGATGTCTTCTATGCTGTTTGTCCTTCTTGATGCAGATGAGCACAGTCGTCTTGGAAACCACTTTTGGAAGACGGAGATTATAATCAGTCCGGGGTGCAGATACGTGCAACATGAGGATTCCAAGCAGTTCCAGGTTAATCTGTGTGTGTAGTAGGTAAGAATCTTATTCAACAAGTTTTGATGTGTAAGAAACATTCACGTGTTCTCTGATTTAGATAGAATTAAACCTGAATCCTCATCGAAGCTCCATCCCACTGGGCTGCTTTTATTAAGGCTTCTAGGTAGTCTCCTCAAGTGGCAATTCCGCTGCCTCCCAGTCATGTTTGTGACTTGCCTGGTGAGTCAGAGAAGCCACCTGCCTGAAACCCAGACTCCTTGAGCCTGGCACAAGTCATGCCTCTAAGGCTAGCATGTCCCTGGCGGCGGGGGGGGGGGGGGGGGGGGTGGTGCCTCTGAATTACATGTACGCCCTTGTTCTCCACAGGATCCTCGACTTCTGGTCTGTCCCATCTCTGCGCCGATCTCAATTTTTCTATATCACCTTCCCTCCCTTCTTCAAAAGCCACCTCAGTCTCCTCACATGAGTTGTGAGACAAGCAAAATGTCATCTTGTGGCCAGGGAGAGCCAATGGCTCTAGCCATCCTATCTCTATGTGTTCTGTAAAAATCCATAATGTGAATTACAACACCTGACCAAGTGTTTGAAATGAGGGAAGGGAAAAGTACACAAGAAACATTATTATTTCAAAAGAATCATCATGATACATCTCTATCAAACACTCGGGGTTCTTTCCTCAAGGTGTACCTGGGGCCAGGCTTCACAGGTACACTCTGGCTAATGCTCCCTAAATGATCATATAAAACACTGACCTTTAATTTACAAATGTTTCTGCTAACCCAGGACTGATGGGTTCTGACTATTGACATGAAATGAATATAGTTCTGTATATTAACTGAATCAAACAATTTATATGGATTCTTGGATGTTTGTTGATTTGTCCAAAAGTTGACAAGTTTTAAGAAATATAATAGTGACTGAACTTTGTGTAAGAATTCTGTGAAGCCTAAAGAAAAATGTCAAATGACCTATGAAAAGAGAAATCCAATAAACTATGAGCTCAAAATCAACTCTGAAAATAGAGATGAGCAAAGAGCATGAAAGAAAAAAGGCCACTAGGAATTAGAAAAAACAAGAGGCATGAGTCCAACAAATGCCCATCATCAACAGTCCATAATCCCTGTGGATGAGCATACCATGAGTACGTGACAACTGTGAGCGAAGAGATGCAGGATCCCAGGGACAGAAATTACACACCAAGAGGAAACACTCAGGGACACCTGGGTAGCTCAGTCGGTTAAGCTGCTGCCTTCGGCTCCAGTTATGATCCCAGGGTCCTGGAATCGAGTCCCTCATCAGGCTCCTTGCTCGGCGGGGAGCCTGCTTCTCTCTCTGCCTCTGTCTGCCTCTCTGCCTGCTTGTGTGCTCACTCCCTCTCTCTCTCTCTCTCTGACAAATAAATAAATAAATAAATCTTAAAAAAAAAAAAAAAAAGAGGAAACACTCAGAATCCTGTAAGGAAGGAAAAGTCTTCAATTCACTCCGTCTCAGAGACACCTGCTCTGTGATGAAATCTGCTGCCTGGGAGACATAAGAAGCACAGCTCCACAGAGAAGATAAACAATCATATAACTCAGCAATGGCACTTGTCTCAGTGGGTCCCTAGATCAAATCTCTGCCTGGAAATGGTTTCTCATTCTTTGAATGCTCAGTCAGAGAAATAAAGTGTGTTGCTGTTTCATTAATAATTCTTAAAACATGCCAGAACTCATGTTGACACAGAATACCAAGGTTTTCTGGTAGGGTCCCAGCAGGTAAGTTAGTCTTATATACCCCATCCCACTCTCTTGCACTGAGAAGATAGAAGAAACACTTGGGGAATGACACAGTACACTGTGTAGTTTGGCTAGAGTACAAGGTATTATTTATTAATAATTTTTATTCAATTTTGACTGAACAGTAATTGCACATTGTGCAAAAACTATGAAAACACTAGTTATTGGAGTGAGATCTTCATACAGGAGAGGTGGGCCCACCAGGGATGGCTTTACGGGAAAAGGAGACCTTGGTGGACATCTGGAAGATTCTGCAGAATATGAGATTATGGGAAAGAAAGGAGGATATACTAGAACCCCAGTGAACATTCTGAGTGTGATTTGGATTTGGCATTCTACACGCACCATTCGTAAACTTGTAAATTGCTATTACCATGGGAAAGGAGGAGAGTTTTCTGGAGCATGCCGAGGAGCTCTTTTAATCCTCATGCAATTTAATAATGTATCGGAGATACTACAACCTATTAGTACGTTTCCCTGCAACTCCTTATTTGTTGCATCTGCATTTGGACAAAAACAAATATTAACCAAGGTTTGATATTACGTTTATGTAGATTTTGATGCAATACTTGCTAAGTGTAAATAATACAACGTACTGTATCTCATCGTCTTGGAAGTAATACATCCAGTGTGTGAATCCTAGAGAGTGAAAAGTGGTGGAAAAAAACAAACACAAAAAAAGTAATGCTAAAATCAGTAAAAGAGGAAATGAAATGGTTATATTAATTTCATAGAAACTTACTTACAAAACGTAATAGCCCATAGAGACCATGTTTACTATTTTGATGTACTGGTAGAAACTGAGTGTGAGGCAAATATTCAGAAAGCAGACTTAGTTCAATGTATTTTTTTAAAATATCTTAAATATTTTTCTCTAAGTTCTTATTTAAATTCCTTAGTTAATATATAGTGTAATATTAGTTCCAGGAGTAGAATTCAGTGATTCATCAGTTACATAGAACACCCAGTGCTCATTCCGTCATGTGCCCTCCTTACTGCCCATCACCCAGTTAGCACACACCCCCCCCTTCCCTCCAGCAACCCTCAGTTTGTTCCCGGGAGTTTAGAGTCTCTTAGGTTTGCCTCTCTTAAGACACATATACTACCCCTGTTTCGGGGACCTACCTCCCTCTTCATTATGAGAAATGAGGAAAATGAGTAGGTTTCCACGAGTCAGTGTATATGATCAAAATTGTAGCGTTGTACTTGGGAAATTACAATCTTAACTTTGAAAAATATATATGACCTACAACGATGACACCCAAACAAACTTAATTATACTAAAAAATAAAATCAGAGTACACACAAAATAACTATAGCATCTTAGAACTAGGAGAGGGGAAATACTTACACTTCCTCCCTATCCCCATTAACTGTAGGAACTGTTTTGGCAGTATCACTCTCAGATGGCCAGACACCTTCTGCCTGAACAGGTGTAGGATCTCACTGTTTCTCTAAGAAGTCTGTTTTGTACAGCTGTAATTCACTGGCAGCCTTGCCTTCTGCTTAGCCAGAGTTTACCTCCCTGTGACTTATTTTTTGATCTAAGTTTTGCTCTCTGAAGCTTCAAAAGAATAGTTAAATTCAAATCAGTTCAATTAGTAAGTATCATAGAGTAGCTCTGTCAGGGACCGAAGTAGATGCTGGCATACAAAGATGAATATGCCACATTTCTCTACCTCTCTCTTCTGACTTGACAGCTATTCCAATTCCAGAAAACAGATTTTACATCCTCCTTGATTCTTCCGTCTCAATCAAAGATCTCCAGGTCTCTGAACCACATTAAGATCCTTTACACTCCCAGTCACTCAATTTCTACATTTGCATGATTAAATTACTAATCTAATTAAAATTATAATATACCATTATTATAGGGGGCTTTTCCTGCTCTAATATTTTGCTTCTGAGAACAGACCCTCTATATAAGGTTTTCAGGGGAAGTGGGTACCAAAAAGGTGTCTAACGGTCCCTTAGCTGATCTTCCCCTACCCGAAGGATAGAGATGAAGTGAGAGAAGACAGTCAGTGGGGCTCAGGCACCATACATCTCAGATTGCAAAGAACATACACCCTGACGTTCAGGGATGAGACACTCGGCTTTAGCAGTTTTTACCTAACATATTTTAGAGAGAGGAACTAGCCTTTTCAAGTTAATACTTTTAAGAGACATTGAAACTTCTAAATGATTCACAGACCTGGGGATAAAAATATATGTATATAAAAAATATATGTTTATAAAAAATAAAAAATTAAAAAAAAAAAAAGCCAGGGCTTAACTCCACAGATAAAGTATACTTTTAATTATAACCATCTTCAGAGTAAGTGGGTAAAATTAATTTCATCACTTCAAGATTTCTATGTGAACTTATTGCAGCTGGGAGAATGGCATTCAGTTATCGAAGCACATTATTTCATTTCCAGGGTAGTTTGTATAATACTGTTTGTCGTAAGTGCATGGAGGTTTTGCAAATTTCTCCAGTGTGTAGTTATTTTTCTCTCCTTTAGTATCAGATATACTTAGACGTAGAACAGAATGACTTCCAACCATCAATTACTCTACACTATCATCTCTTTGCAATTGAGTGCTTAATAGAGAGAAAAATCAAGAATAAATATATATTAACTTTCTAAAAGGGTTATTAAATGTGAAGTATAGACTACATTTAAATATCTAACTTCACTAAGCTAATGTTGTTATAGGGAAAACTATCGGTTTATTCATTGTAAAAATGATCATTTCTTAAGCCTCATTAGGATTATCACATTTATTTGTAATTTTTCTGTGAAAGTAAATGGATTCTCCTAAAGGCCTCCTTCTTTTCTACATTCTTTTTCGTCTTTGCAATGGATGCAATAAAAGTATCTGTAATGGGCTACACAGTTCCTTTCCCAGGAAGATGAAGTTTTAAATTAATATTTAAATTAAATTACATTCAATTTGTCTCCATCTCATTTTATAACTTTATTACATTCCCTAAACCTGGCTATCTTCCTAATTTGGTGGGTTATCATCAACAGCTAGAAGGTGATACATTGGTTTTTTGATCCTTTATTTCTTGGGCCAAAGATAGAAAAACATAAAATTGTATCCTAAATGTTTATACAGTGTTTAAACTGAGTGAATCCTTTCTTATTGGTTTTATATAGAAAAGCTGTGAGAATTGGAGAGAGCATAACTGGGCACCATTATTTGCAAATGGTAGGCAGTGGCTGGTGGTGACCTTCCAGAGGGCAGATCCCCCAGCAGGAGATTTCCAATTCCCAAACTGACATGAAATTCTAATTTATGTTGCCATCAATAGTCATAGCACAATGGCTGGCTTAAAGAATAATAAAAGTTGCTAAGAACTAAGTCCCCCTTTTAGAATTAAATATGGGGAATAGTGAGGTATTATTTGAGCACACATAATAGGGAAGTATAAGTATTAAATGAGGGTACAGTGTCAGTGTTAAGGGCTTGGCCTGAAAGGGACAAGGTCCAAATCCTAGCCCTGTTACATGCTAGCTGTATCACCTTCAGCAGTTCCCTGAAACCCTATAATCCTTACTTTTCTCTAATCATTAAAATGGAGTTACTAATTTTACTGGTAGTTAAACCTGTTGGGAAAATTAGAAGTGATAAAACATGTTAAGGGCTTAGCATAGGGCCTGATGTACAGTAAGCAGTCAACAAATATTTTCTAATATCATCATTGTTTTTACAAAGAATCCATAGATAAAGACTTGGCATTGAGGTTCACATGGAGTCTAAATTCCAATGTTTAATTTCCCCTAACATGGTCCTATGTGGTCTTTGTTTTCTATCTCATCTCTTACCTCCTTATGTCTATGTGGCTTGCTAATCACTATTTGACGTGGTACTGGTCCTCCATCTATTTTGATGAGAATTCTTTATTTTCTGTCTGTTTATTTATTTTTAAAATATTTATGCACCTATTTTAGACAGAGTGATTAGAGGGAGGGAGGGAGAGAGAGAGAACCCTCAAGCAGTCCCCCTCCAAGCATGGATTGCAACATGCAATCTGATCCCATGGCCCACAAGATCACCACCTGAGCTGCAATCAAGAGCTGGGTGTTCAACCGACTGAGACACCCAGGTGCCCCTCTGCCTATTTAAATACTGCAGGGTTCAGTTCAACCTTCACCTCTTCCACAGAGCTTTCCCCTAATATGGAATCACAGAATGTTGACAGAAACCCCTGGACTGAGGGATTTCCTGGGATATGGAACTTTCAGTGTTGAAACTGGGACAATCCCAGACAAAATGAGAAAAATCAGTCACTCAAGAGCTAAAGAGACTCTAGAAATTATCTAGATCAATGTTCTCAATTTACTGATCTGGAGACTGCATCTGAGTGACTAAACGAAGTAAGTGAAATAGATAAGTGGTTTCTTGATAGAACTGGAATTGGAAAAGTAGGCTTTCTGATTGCCCATGAATTCTAGTTTCCCCTGAACTCCTATGATAATGACATATGCATACTTCAATTATACATATATAACTGAAATACACTTAACATGCAGTGTTATACTAGTTTTAGGTGTACTAAATAGCCAAAGTAATCTTGAAAAAGAAAAACAAAATGAAGCCGGAGGTATCAAAATTGAGGAAAACTGGACAGTTATATGCAAAAGAATGAACTTGGTCCACTCTCTCACAGCACACACAAATATACACTCGAAATGGCTTATAGACCCAAATGTGAGACCTGAAACCATAAAAGTCCTAGAAGAAAAAATAGGTGGTAATTTCTTTGATATTAGCTGTAGAAACATTTTTCCAGATAGGTCTTCTTAGGCAAAGGGAGCAAAAGCAAAATTAAACTGTTACGACTACACAACTAAAAAAGCTTTTGCACATTGAAGGAAAACATTAATAGAACAAAAAGACAACCTACTGAATGGGAGAAGATCTCTGCAAGTGGTACATCAAATAAGGAGTTAATATCCAAAATATACAAATAACTTACAGATGCCGCCACAAAAAAAAAAAAAAAAAAAAAAAAGAATCCAATTAAAAATGGGCACAGGACCTGAAGATTCATTTTCCAAGAAAGACATCCAGATGGCCAACAGATAAATGAAAAGATTCTCAACGTCACTAATCATCAGGCAAATGCAAATCAAAACCACAATGAGTTATCACCTCACACTTATCAGAAATGGCTAAAAGCAAAAACAAAAAACAAGGAGTGCTGGTGAAGATGTGGAAAGAAGGGAAGCCTTGCGCACTGTTACTGGAAATGCAAACTGGTGTGGCTACAGCAGAAAACAGTTCACGGGTTCCTCAGAAAATTAAAAATAGAATTAAATAGGATCTAGTAATTATAGTATGTTTTAAAGGGAAGCATAAGAAAGCATAGAGGCTTTCAAGTAAAAAATGCCTTAGATTGAATACAGGCCCTGCTATTTATAAGTATGTAAACTTGGACAACTGATTAAACCTCTTTGGTTTTGTTATTTTTTTTTAGAGAGGCAGAAGGAAAGAGAGAATCTTAAGTAGGCCTCACGCCCAGCATGAAGCCCAACATGGGGCTCGATCTCACCCCTGAGATCATGATCCAAGCTGAAATCAAGAGTGAGATGCTTAGGGCGCCTGGGTGGCTCAGTGGGTTAAGCCGCTGCCTTCGGCTCAGGTCATGATCTCAAAGTCCTGGGATCGAGTCCCGCATCGGGCTCTCTGCTCAGTAGGGAGCCTGCTTCCCTCTCTCTCTCTCTCTCTCTGCCTGCCTCTCCGTCTACTTGTGATTTCTCTCTGTCAAATAAATACATAAAATCTTTAAAAAAAAAATCTCAGTTTTCTTCATCTGTAAAATGGAATAATATTACTACTTGAAAAGTTCTTGTGGAGATTAACTAAAATTGTGTACATGTCTATATTATATATCACAAAATATGTTATATATAAATATATGCATTTATATATTTACATAGAATAGAATACATACATACAATAGAACTTTATGCTTTATTCTTTCTAAAGCTTGTCTGTATATATTTGATGTGAACCTCTGAGCAATACTTTGAAGCAAGCTATTGCCTAGTTTTATGGATGAAAAAAATAGGGTCCCAAGAAGTCAAGTAACTTCTACAGATTCATTTGTAATCAGCATCAAGACACAAATTAGAATCTTCTAATTCATAGTTAAGTGACTTTTAAATTTTATTCTCTCCCTATAGCATACCTTTTTGCCATGTGTATGACTCATGTTTCTACCCCTATGGGGGCAAGGAACTTTGATGGCAGAAACATCCACTGATCATCATCGTGGATGAGTGGGTCTTTGACTTTGACAGTTTGTTCAGGGCTCTCAACCATAAAGTGCCAGAATAATCTCTGCCCCACTGATCTGTGCAGAGAAATTATGAGGATGCATGGAAAACACAAACATGCATGTGATTTTGTCTTTTCTTTTTTAAAAGATTTTTAAAATTTATTTATTTTTAGAGGGCGGAGGGGCAGAGAAGGAGGGATAAAGAGGGATAAGTAGACTCCCTGCTGAGTGCAGAGCCTGATGTGGGGCTCTGTCTCAGGACCCGGAGATCATGATCGTAGCTGAAACCAAGAGTCAGACACCCAGCCAACTGAGCCACCCAAGCACCCCTGTTTTTGTCATTTCTTAAATGCCACACAAATATAGGGCATCTCACCAATAACTGGCATTCAATTAATTCTTGCTGATTGAATGATGTATTTTATAGCTAGGCATGGAGAAACGAGAGGGGAGTCAGATTATCACTTTACCTTTGTTTTGGTTTTAAGAAATAAATAATACCTGTCACCTTTCATCTATCCCCTTCTGAAATTTTAAATCTAACCACAGAAAAATTCCCCCATGACCCCAAGTCTTACAAGATAAACATAAAGGAAACAAAGAAAGAGAGACTTCTAATCACTGGACTCAAGCCCTTCACTCTAAGATCAGTCATTTCTTAAGTGTGATGTACTGCCTTGGACAGTTATGTGTGGTTTTATATGTATACATGTTATCTCTCAAGGTAAACTGGAAACTCCCTGAGGACAATGTTTTCTTTATTTCTATCCTTCCTTACCAACCATAGAGCCTTGCAATTTCTTTTTTTTTTTTTTAAGATTTTATTTATTTATTTGACAGAGAGAAATCACAAGTAGACGGAGAGGCAGGCAGAGAGAGAGAGAGGGAAGCAGGCTCCCTGCCGAGCAGAGAGTCCGATGCGGGACTCGATCCCAGGACCCTGAGATCATGACCTGAGCCGAAGGCAGCGGCTTAACCCACTGAGCCACCCAGGCACCCGAGCCTTGCAATTTCTAAGGAACCAATTTTATTATTGTTGTTGATTGTTTTCTACTTGCTAATTTCTCACAGGGAAGTTGAACTAGACTCTGCTTGTGTTTCGAGTCTCAATTCCCAGGAAGTTGCTTTCTGTCTTTTTGCCTCTCCTTTCTCCAAATGTCCCACATGTTCATTGGGTCTAGCATACACACACTGTGCTCTAAGGGCAGTACCATCTACCTCTGGCCCTGTGCTTGCCCTCCCCCTTGGGGGAATGGCAAGAGGGGGATAGAGATCTATTTGAATTGTATCAGGGTAGGGCAAGAAGCTGCTCAGATGCTTCCTGAATCTTGCCACATATGCAGACACCTATTTTCCTCATGCCTAAGGCTAACTTTTCTTGTTAGAGTGAAACTTCTCCTTTTTAATAAGCAGTGGATGCTGTTTGCACTTAACTTATCTCTGAGAACTTCACCTGGACAGAAATGTGCTCATGTCACTTGTGAGGCTGATGATTTGTCCAATAATGTGTGCATGTAGTTTTCCACTCTGTCTGAGAAAAGTCACAGAGGATTTTTCAGCTGCAGCCTGGTTATGGGTACCTGGCAATGCCCAGAGGCATCACTGATGAAAGAAAACTTGTCTTTATGTGCTTTTGGTAACCACATTCAAATCTAGAATTTCACATCTTGGAACTTCAAGTTCATCGTCAAACAATGAGAGAGTTAGCTGTTATTCCTCCTTGAGACGGTTTCTTTTTTATGAGAGTCAGATACAGTGATGTTTGACAAAACCCTAGAATAACAAAGAACACACCCTCCACCTTGGATGACAAATCAGATTAGATCTGGAAAGAACTGACTAAAATACCTCCCTCTCTAAGGTTGCCCTTCAATCCTTGGTGCTTGGGGGCATGAAGCAGAGTCAGATGGGAAAGATACAGTATTTCCAGTTTTGAATATCTCTTGTCCACAAGATACAGCATCTGTCTGAGTAATGATTTTCTATACAATCCCAGGAGCAATCCTGCACATTATAGTCAGATCCACTTCATTACCCAGTTATTTTGTAACTTTCCAGGCTGTTAGTCAAATCACCCTGATGCCTAGCAAGTTTCTGATTAATCTGGATTTCACTAATTACCCTGTAGCCACATGGATTGAACTGAAAGGCTTTACATGGTTTTTTGCTATAAGTTTCAAATCAGTTTTCTAAAGTCTGTTGCAACAGTACTACAATTGCTTCCTCCATAATGAGTGTTTCTGTAGGAAGGACAACTGGGAACTGGATTTTAATTGTTCCTCATCTCATCTTTCTTTTAGGGAAAACTTTTTTTTCATGCAGGGAATCAGAGGTGTGTTTAAAAAAAAAAAAAAGATACTTGAAAAAGGTAAGGAATCAAGCATGTGTTGTTGCTCCAGTGACATGACTGGGGAGAAATAAGTTGCTGGTAGATTGGATCCACCAGAATAAACTAAAGGTCCAGGGTCAAGCCCCAAACCCAGTTCCAAACCTACAGACCTCCGATGACTATCTTCCAAGAAGCAATACTGCCACCTGGCTGTGTAAGATCAAGAAACGACACTGATGCTTGCTTTCCTTTTCTAACCAAATCCTTCAAAAGTCAATCTACTCCCAAATTTCAGGATTCTCTAAGTAGATTACTGGAATTCTGAAGATTCCTATAATACCCTCAACAAAACAGAGTGCTATGGCACAAAATAGGAATGGGATAATTGGAAAATATCTCAAGGACCATCTAAACCACCATTGAAAATTTATGCAAAAGAAGCTCAAAATTGCGTCATAAAAGTGGTGCTGTAATATAGGTCATAAAGCTTGAAGAAGAAAGCACTGGAAAGGATGCATGAAAGCAGATCCAGGGAGATCAGTAGTTAGAAGACAAAGAAATCAAAGATGGATGAGGGTGAGTAACTTTAGTGAAATGGAAGAGAATATGGAAGGCTGTAACTAATATTTAATATAGAATTAACGGGGCTTGATTCTTAGTTATAGTTTGGAAAGGTGATGAAGAGGAACAATGCCTAGTTTTCTGATGTTAGCAACAGGGTAGGTAGTAGGAACATTTACTGAAATGAGGCCTGAAGGCCCCAGGTTTCAGGAAGAGCCCATAAGTTCTTTTTGACATATTGGGTTTTAAGTGCCCGGAGTGTGTATGGTAGTGTATTAGTCAGGGTTCTTGAAGAAACAAGAACCAATAGGAGGGATATATATATATACAGTAGGGCAAGCCAGTAGAATGTATATATTTCTGTTCCTGGCCAGTCAGAAATCCACAGAGCAAGCTAGTGGGCTAGAAATTCAGATGTTACAGTCTTGAGTTTGCAATCTTCAGAGCAGGGCAGGCAGACTGGAAACTGAGAAAGGGTTTTTGTGGTCTAATCTCAAAGCCAGATTCATCTGGGAGACCACAGTCTTTGCACTTGGGACCCTCAACTGATTGGATGAGGCCCAAACACACTATAGATGGTAATCTGCTTCACTTAGAGCCTGTGGATTTAAATACTAGTTATAGCTAAAAAATACCTTCAAGGGGTGCCTGGGTGAATCAGTCGGTTAAGCAGCTGCCTTCAGCTCAGGTCATGATCTCAGGGTCCTGGGATCAAGCCCCACACTGGGCTCCCTTTTTGGCAGGAAGCCTGCTTCTCCCTCTCCCTCTGCCTGTCGCTCTGCCTACCTCTTCTAGCTCTCTGTCAAATAAATAAGTAAAATCTTTTAAAAAAATTAAAAAATACCATCACAGTGACATCTAGATCGATGTTTGACCAAACAACTGGACACCATAGTCTAGCCAAGATGGCATATACAGTTAAGGAATAGGAATGATAGGGGGGAATCTAGACTTGGAGACCTGGCCCTACCACCGTCTGGGACAAAGATTATAGGAGGAGGTGGAGGAGTTTTGGGAGAAAACAATGAGTTTAGGTTTTGCCACACTGAATTTGAGGTATCTATGAACCAATCATAGACCTATGTGTAAAGTTTTGTGGGTAGGTCAGAGCTTGGGATAATAGATATGGAAGTTAGCATATCACATAGCTGGCAGTTAGAATTGACAGAGTAAATGAAATTACCTGGGGACAGTTATGGAAAGAAAAAATAGTGGACTGGAAATGGTAACTTGAGGAACACCAATGTGTAAAGGGTGATGTGGAGAGGAAGTCCATGGAGAAGATGGAGGAAAAAAAGTCTGAGAGGTAGAAAAAGAACCAGGATGGGGTGGTGTCTTGAAAGCTCTAGTGGAGATAATGCTATGCTCACCAAATCCAATTCCATATTTCTCCTTAAGCACATGGAATGCTCAATTTTTCAGACCCCCTTGAGGCTAATCAAGGACACATGACTAGTTTTAGGTGATGGAATAGGAACAGAAGTAATAGGTTTCCTGAATCAGAGAAAAGCCCCTTAGAGAATTTCTGACCACTCTCCCCTGCCTCAGGGAGTAGGCAAGTCCCAGAACAAACCTTAATTGGCTTCTCTCCCCCATACCCACCGAACATGTAGTGTCCTCGAAAAATAATACCTCTGTTGTATCACACTGAGATTTCAGGATTAGTTGGACCCTCTAACATAGCCTAGCCTATCATGACTACTACAAAAGCCAAGGCAGTAGCACATTTGGCAGAGGAGAGAACAGTCACAACAGTGTCATCCACTCTGTTCTAGAGTTCCAGAAAAGAGAACTTTCCACAGATTTCCAGATGTGGAATTATTGAGCCAGTAAGTCCAAACAATTTAGGGGGTTACAGTTATAACAGTCTGACAGAGATTCTGCAATGCCTTTTGGATTTGGCTAACAAATGTGTTTTTCAGATTAATAAAGTCAGTGGAGTTAACTTGAACTGGAAATTGACATCACAACACACGCATACACAATAACAATATATTATACTCGTAGTTTGACTTGAAATCTTGAGATGATGATACAAATCATGACTAAGTTGTCTTTGCCTGAGTTTTCCATTTGTTTTGCAAGAAGAGAAATCTTAATACTTTTCCCTATGTGCAAGAGATCTCAATTTCTAAACAACTTTTATCCTATGTATTGAGTTCTAAAGTTGATTGTTTAGAATTCTGGCTGCCCTTTCCTGACTAGAAAGAAATAACAAAGGATGATTTGTTTCCTAGGCCAGATCCTACAGCCTATTTAACCTACAATATGGCTAGGCAAAAAATACATATTATTTCAGGACATAAATACGGCTTACCTTATTTATTCTAACCAAGGAGAAACAAACTAAATGTCATTTTACATAAGGCACAATGGTAAAGTAGGAAGCTCTTCCAGGTATATATGCATTTGATTTGAAAAAGAAGAATGCCAAATTCCAAAAGTACATTGATGCATAATAATGGAAGTCCAACTAACTCAAATATACACATCTAATCATAGATGCCAAATATTTGTATAAATAAAAATGAAACATCTTATGAGGCTAATAATTAAAATGTTCCAGCTTGGGGCTCATGGGTGGCTCAGTGGGTTAAAGCCTCTGCCTTCGGCTCAGGCCATGATCCCAGGGTCCTGGGATCGAGTCCCGCATCAGGCTCTTTGCTCAGTAGGGAGCCTGCTTCCTCCTCTCTCTCTCTCTCTGCCTGCCTCTCTGCCTACTTGTGATCTCTGTCAAATAAGTAAATAAAATTTAAAAAAATAAATAAAATACCTGAGGGTTTTGAAGGGGCGGGGGTGGGAGGTTGGGGGAACCAGGTGGCGGGTATTGGGGAGGGCACGTATTTCATGGATCACTGGGTGTGGTGCAAAAACAATGAATTCTGTTATGCTGAAAAGAAATAAAAAATAAATGAGTGAATGAATGAATGAATGAAATGTTCCAACTTGGAAAAATTAAGTTTAAAAATCACTCAAAATATAATATATCCATGAAAACGAGGCTCTGAGTATGTAGCACTCCAATGTGTTCCGGTCCTTCTTCCATATCACTCTCAGAAGAGATCACCAAAACCTTCTCAGATTTATATTTTAAAAAACTGCATTCAGAAGTATCCTTGGGTACTAAATTCTCCTTAAGTCTTACTTAGTCCAAGTGAAAGCCAAGTTCCTCAATTCTTCTTAACTATTTACTAATGACAGAAAAATATCTATCTATTGAATGCACTTCATTTATCTTTTTTTTAAAAAGATTTTATTTGCTTATTTGAGAGAGAGAGAATGAGCTGGGGGAGAGGGGCAGAGGGAAAGAGAGAAGCAGCCTCTCCACTGAGCAGGGAGCCCAGTGCAGGACTCAGTCGCAGGACCCTGAGATCCTGACCTGAGGCAAAGGCAGATACTTAACCGACTGAGCCACCCAGGCACCACTTTACCTCATTTATCCTATACAATGGGGAATGAAATACTAAGGTTAAGAAATTTTTCTGATAACCACAGCTAATACATAAACATTATGTCATTATTTTTATTGACAGTATTAATGAGAATACTTGTATAGTGTTTTAGGGACTCCAGATGTGACAGATACTTCTCAGGGGTTATACTCCTACATGTTGGTTTTTAAGTGTTAAGGTTATCCATAGGGTTCATATTCTCACTGTAGTAAAAGTTAACTCCTCAACATACAAAATGAAAACTCAGCAACATGCTTTGATAATAAAATAATAGTTTATATATATTAGATATATCTATCTATATATATATATAATGTTTATGAATTTATGGGCTCTGTTCTGAATGCCTTACATAAAATCCTCAAAATAGTGAGATGCGGGGCGCCTGGGTGGCTCAGTGGGTTAAGCCGCTGCCTTCGGCTCAGGTCATGATCTCAGGGTCCTGGGATCGAGTCCCGCATCAGGCTCTCTGCTCAGCAGGGAGCCTGCTTCCCTCTCTCTCTCTCTGCCTGCCTCTCCATCTACTTGTGATTTCTCTCTGTCAAATAAATAAATAAAATCTTAAAAAAATAGTGAGATGCAATTATCATCTCAATTTTACAGGTAGGAAAACCAGCACAGAGTGGTTAAGTAATTTATCTAAGATCACACAGCTAGTAAATGGTAGAGCTAGGATTCAAACACCAGCTATCTAGTTCTAAAACCCCATGCTCCTACATACTGCATATTGCCTTTCTAGATGGTATGAGATAAATATGCTCCATGAACTATGCAGGAAGCCATGAACTACTGGGACTTTATCCTCTGATATAAATTTTCTCTTTGTTAATCTGCCATCTTAAGAGAGAACTGTCTATGAGTAATGCAACTTTTTTGGTATTTTATAGGTGAAATTGTCATTTAACTCTTACTTCATAAATTATTTTTCCCATTTTAAAGGTTTCCCTAACATCTATAATTAGAATTTCTTGTGCCTTTTTAAAGTTTTTCTTAACCTTTTATAGTATTTTTAAGAATAATATGTGCTACGTATAGAAAATATAGAAAACAAAGAAGGTAAAAAAAAAAATTCAAATATGAATGGCTTGTAACCACTGCTAACCTTACAGGTGCTGATTAGTAATCTTCTTGTGCCTGATGAGCAACTGCAAAACTCAGCATCTTAACACATCAGCCCTTTGCTCCCGTAGATCTACTGGCTAAGATGGTTTTGCTTCACGCTGTCAGTTGCCAGGACCAGAGAAAGGAATGGCTGGGACTTTTTCTAATAGTGATATAGCAGTTTTAGAAAGTGAGGCAGGTCTTATATGAGGTGTCATGGAAAGATCCTGTATTTACTTAAATTATAAGTGTAAGTTATAACAATATGCATATTGTATGTGCAATATGCATATTGTATGCATATGTAAGTGTAACAATATGCATATTGTTACCTATGTGTGCCTAAAACTCTATATTTTTACAGTACATCTATACACGAGAAAGTCTCAAATCAGCTTTAAAATGACACACAGCAGACTGTTCATTGTGGTTACTTTTGAAAATGGGGTTGAAATTTGGAGAAATGTTATGGGGGAGGGGGCAGACTATGATTGACCTGTGTTAGAACTTTGTATAACAAGAATATATACACTACTAATAGCTTTGTGTAATGACGAAGTTTGGTCTCACGACAAATGTTTAAATGAGCCTAACAAAAGAAAAAACAGTTGTGTTTTACTCAGATAAAGCTACTGCTACTTGACAAAACAGAGAAAACCTGAAAATTGAGTGGCTTAACGCAAGAACTTTCTTCCGTACATAAAACCTGATGGAGGTTGGCAGAGACTCACTGCTATCAGGTGACCAGGGATCCAGGCTGTCTCCATCATCACATGGGCTCCCCATGTTTGCCGCTGAATAGAAGAGAGAGCATGGAAGTGGCATACTGGCTGTCTTGTGCCTTGGCCTGGAGGGGACAAACATGCTTCTACTCATACATCCATGGGAGGGGTTAGTCAAATGACCCTTCTTAACTATTAGTGGACTGGGAATGGAATCACTCCTACCAAATTGTAGGTGCTCAATTAAGAGCACCCTGTAAATCTTCCCTATAAATCTTAGCAGGGAGGGCGCACCCCTTGTCCCTCAATAGCATCCTTTGGCATAGCCATTTATAATAACCTATAAAATCTCAGTAGGCTGAGAATTTTCTCCTACCTTTTGATGCATGATCAAAATCATGACTAACCACCATATGACTCGTGACTGAGCTTGTTTGAACACTGGAACAGGTGCCATTAAGCATACTGTGAAAACAGCATTTCCCTGAGACAGATACAGACAAGATTCCCTGGAAGAATGGTGAATTCTTTTTCCTTTTTATTGAAAGCCAGCATGTCTGCTAAGGACTCCAAGATGGGTTTTAAAAATTCACCCTCAGTAAACATTTACTTACACAGTGATTTCCTCGGTCCTTCCTCATCTACCACCTAGGAGGGAGGTTTTGGTTCTTGACCGCTTAGTTAACCTTACTCATCCGTGTGTGGATTCCATGGCCACATTCAAGTAAGATACTCCATCAAAACCCTACTGCAAATATCAGGTTGTTTCCTAAAAAAGTCCTCTCCAGACTCAGAGTTCTAAACAAAGGCCCTGTAGATCTCATGCCGAATCAGAGTTTACATAATAGCTGATTTGGCAAATCACACACACACATACACTTTGAGTGAAGTGGAAGCACATAGGGGAGATAAGGAGGTGTCTAAATCTCACTCTCAGCATCAGTTGCAGTCTGAGAGAGGCCAGGGGGAGAGATGGAAGCTGCAGGGAGTTGGAATGCTCTGAGTCAGGGGAGGCCAAGGGACAGCAGCTGTCTCTTCCACCAGAATCAGGTGTAGCCTCCAGAGGAGGACAACAGAGGAGAGCTGGCCAGCAGGTCAGATCCTAGTTTGGACACAAAGGCCCAGCGGGGAAGTCCCAGCGGAGGGAGCTGTCATGCAGGAAAGTGCCGGGACTGGGGACTCCACACAAGTGCTGAGACCAGGGCAGAGCCAGCTCTCAAGGGACCCTGGGGTGAGGGGCAGGAGGATCCTAGGAAAATGAACCCCATGAACCCCCAAATTGTGTTTGATTTTCATTTGCACCTTCCTTCTTTAGACCTGCTTTTAGTACTTCGGCCACAGGGTCCTTCTTTCATTGCCTCAAAGCCATCCTGGAATAGTGAGAAGAGAAAGGAATTGAGAGACAGAAGGTTGGCCTCAGGCTGCGAGGAGTGCTACAGCGTGGGCGCCAGAGGAATCAGACCGGGCTTTACCCCTGGTTCTGCCACTCCACCAACTTATGTGAACTTGAGAATATTTCAAGTTCTTCATCTGCCAAGTAGGTTGGAGAAGACCTGTCCTGTAGGACTGTTGGAACATATATAATGTATGTGAAGCACCTGGCACAGTGATTGGCAAATATTGGGTCTTTAATAAATGACAGTTATTATTATGCTTTTTTTCACACCAGAAGAAACTACCCTCATCTTTGGGAATTTTTTTTAACCCAGGAGATGTCAGAGACTGCAGTGCTACCTTCTTGAATGGCAGCTATGCCACTGAGAAGAACCCCCAAGTGTCCTGCTTCAGATCATTTATACATCACTGTTCTCACTTGCTCCTCTTCCTCATTGCTTTTTTTTTAAAAAAAAAAAAAAGATTTTATTTACTTATTTGACAGAGAGAGATCACAAGTTGGCAGAGAGGCAGGCAGAGAGAGAGGAGGAAGCAGGCTTCCCGCTGAAGGGCTCTATCCCAGGATCCCGGGACCACAACCTGAGCCAAAGCAGAGGCCCTAACCCACTGAGCCACCCAGGCGCCCCCTCGTTGCTTTTTTTTTTTTCAAATTTGACTTACATGTTGGAGTTCATCACACCATCATTCTTATATAAAAACTGCTCTTACACTCTAAAAATCTACATGCAGGGTCTTCTTTATCCCTAGCATCATCACTACTAACATACAACGTTCCAAAGATCAGATCCTCAATTAATGATAAAAATAAATGGAGCATGGAGCAAAGAATGTAATTTATTACTATTTAATTTTTTCTGCATTCCTGAATACGTTAAGGACATTCAGGTATATATCCTTGAATTTTACAAAGAGAAAGAGAAAAGTGACTAGAACAAACCAATATTTAACTACATTTTTCTTTGTTTCTATTTTAAAACTACAGCTATATTTTTGCTAGTTCTTTCATATTTGCAAGAAAAATCCCCATTACAAGCCATATTATCTTGTTCTGGAACCCAAAGAAGCAGCAAGGATTTTAAAGTTTTATTACACAACACCAAAACTCTTACTCTTAAGGAAATCCCCATTCCAAAGCCATATTGTGTTATTCTGGAATCCAAAGGAGAGGCAAAGATTCTCAAGCTTTATTACACAACACCAAAACTCTAACTCTTAAGAAAAATCTCCATTCCAAAGCCGTATTATGTTGTTGTGGAACCCGAAGAAGATGTAAGGATTTTCTAGCTTCATTATACAACACCAAAACTCTTACTCTTAAATCTGATAAACAGCAATGTGTGATCTATGTCATTTATAAACTTGGATTCTAAATCTAAATAAACATTCTTCCTGAAAGGAACATTTGTAAGCTACCAATATACGACAGAAAAACAAAGAAGATATATATTATGGCCTCTCCAACCCCACCTTAGCCTCTCACTACTTAAAAGCTGGCAGCTCTCAACAACTACAAAGCAAAGAATCTGCCTCAGCCCTCTCTAGGGAGGAGAGGAGAGGCTGGACTTGACCTGGGAACGTGCATCGGCCTGGGTAGGAGAGGCAGCCGCAGCTGTGGCTCTGGCTCGGGCCCGCTCTTCCTCATCTCGCAGAGCCTCTTCGTAATGGAATGGGAAGGCGCTGGGGACTGTATCATGAACCTTGGCCAAAAACTCCAGGACTCTCATCTTGCTGGTCTCAGCGTGGGCTCTCGGGCCCCACAGGAACTCGAAGCGTGGAGGATCACTACCGGGTGCCTGGCGGTACTCCAGATACTTTTCCTGCACCAGATCTTGGGTGATGAGCTTCCTGGGGTCCCCAAAGACCGAATGCTTCCTGCCATCATAGATGCCCAAAATATTCAGGAATTCCCAGATATCCTTCTCAGAGGCTCGGTTGCCACTCAAGAAGATCACACTCAAAAGAGGCATGAGAAGCCCATTCTTAGGAAAGCCCCAGGCACTGCTCACACTGCCATCAGCGGTGAGGTCTAGGCTGCTGACCAGGATATAGGAGTGACCGCTGGGCTTGACTTCCTTTAATTCCAGGCCAAAGACCAGCTCCATGTGCTCAGAGGCTTTCCTGAGGATCTCGGGAAAGTGCTCCTTGTACCTTCTGTGGATGATCTTCAGCATGTCTGACTTCAAAATGGGTGCCCCCATTGTATACTTTTCTAGCAGGAACTGCATCAACACCCCCACCTTCCTGGTTAGAAGATCTTTGTGAGCACTCTCAGGGGAAGTTGAGGCCTGAGAGGAATTTTTCGTTTTCTCAGCTTGGCTCTTGGCATCTACATTAGATCTTGGGCGTGAAACACCTGCAGTAGGAGAGCTAGTGGCTGGGGATCCCCGAGGCTCCTGGGAAGTGTCAGCAGCAGGGGGACTCGGGAGAGTATCCCCAGAAACAGGAGAGTCAGAGGACTCTTCAACATTTGCTGCAGTGGCCTGAGGACCCTCAAGGCTCTGGGGCTCACCTCGGGCCTGGCGGCGTTTCTCACGAGCACGGAGCTTACTCTTCTGGCCCCGAGGCATGACTGGGTCAGGGACAGCAGGCACAAGAGTGAGCTGGAAGGCAGGAGATGCTGGTACCTGGAGCAGAGAAGATGAGAGTGTGAGCGTCTCAGCAGGGAGAGAACACCTTGGCTTTTAAGGAGCCACCTTTGCAGATTTCCATGAGAGCACAGTTCTAGGACCCCAAAATGCTGTTGCTCTTGTTCAGCCAGGTGTCCTGAGAACCCAGTGGAGGAAGACACAGTAATCCTAGGACTCCCAGGACTAACAGAGGGGTTGGCATCATGGGCTACTCTTCCTTTTTATTTTTTTAAAAAGTTTATTATTTGAGAGAGAGGGAGAGCAGAGTGAGAACACGAGTTGGGGGGAAAGGCAGAGAGAGAAGGAGAAGCAGACTCTCCACTCAGCAGGAAATCTGATTTGGGGCTCAATCCCAGAACGCTGGGATCACGACCTAAGTAGAAGGTAGACACTTAACTGACTGAGCCCCCAGGTGCCTTCGGCTACTCTTTCAATTGGGTATTGAGTGGTCTCCCATTTCCTTACTCAAGATCTTCACCTTGACTCCAAACCCTTCCTGGGGCTCTGCCCTCTGCTGATCTGAGACCATGATGACCCTTAGACAAAGATGCTCACATTTCTAAGGCCTGAGTTAACAGCTAGAGTGAGCTGACAGGGGCTTATGCCTGCTAACAGCAGGGGTGAGACCCTTCAACCCCACTGTTCTGGAGGCAGTGGCTCCCTCAGACCTCATTCAGGGCTTTGAACTTGATTCCAGGTAGAATTCGGTATTCCTCCAGTTACCTGAATCTACAAGCCTTAAAGCAAAGGTTTCACCTCCCAGAGTACTAGAAAAGAAGTCACTGTGCTGCACATCTGGGTACCTCACTGGAGGACTCCCTGATACGAGAGCCAGGTACTGCTCTGCACAGCTCCCTATTTTAAGGAGAGGGACCCTTATCAGCACTGAAAGTTCTACCTTTACTGTGGGGTCAGAACTTCTCGCTCGATCCATGGGGCTGCCTCCTTTAGATATAGGCCTTTCTCTACCTGAATCACCCCCTAGACAAAAATAAGGGGTTACATCAGCCCTAATTACTCCAGGACATTCCTGGACCGCCAGCAGGAGTGGGGCGGCCCTCTTTAGACAAAGGCCCTCGCCTCCCTGAAGCAGCCTGGGTGGCAATGAGAACAACAGGATTGCTCGGCCGGCCAGTCCGCTGGGACCTCCCAGAGCCGGACCAAAGGGGCAGGTTCAGGGGCCAAACTTCCTTGTGGCGAGGGAGTGGCCTCTCCAGTTTCCACTCAGGGTTCTCACCTTAATTTTAGACCAGTCCGGGGAAACTGGCCGCCGCTGAAATAAACGCCGCACCCAGTGGTCGAGGTCCCGCCCAGAACGGAAGTCGGGTTATCCGCATCCGGGGGCGTGGTCACAGGGGTCTCCAAGGGCTATAAGCAGGGGCGGGGCTCCGTGGGACCCCAGTGTTTGCGGCTCCTCCCTCTGGAGGCCCAGCCTCACCAGCCCCCGGACCCTCACCCTCCTGAGTCCCTAGAGGGGAATCTCTGGTCCTGCCCCCCCCCCCCGCCTGCTGCTATAGGGCTACTCCTTTCTGGACCGCACAAGCCTGATTGGGGGTCCGGGGTGGGGGCACACACTCTGTGAGCCTTCCTCTTTAAGGGGAGATACACCTGCACTGAGGGTCCACACTACTCCAGCTATGGCCAAGACTTCTTTCTCTGCAGAGCTGGGACCCGTTCTGTTAGATAAGGCCATTCCTTCCTTGAGTCTCACTCATCAGGCAGAATAAGGGGACTCCTCGGTTAGAGCTCTTCCGGGTCCCCCAGGGCTAAGAATGGTACAGGATTCTATTTAGCCCCCTCTGCTTTGGGGTCCTCTCGTAACACTCTTAGCTTTCACATGAATTCTTGTTAGGGCCCAAGTCCCTCCCTCTGCAAAACTGACGCAGCTTTCATTAAACGGAGGCCCTCACCTTCCTGAGACTTTCCAGGCTGAAATCAGCCTGACATCTCTGCTCAGGGCTTTCCAGGCATGACAGCATTGGAGATGTTGGGGGGTCTTCTTTTATGCTGTGGGTGCTGCTTTTGGGTCTTCATCTTGATAGATGGCTGATCCTGTACCTTCGCTGTGCTTTCCTGTAGCTGCTCATCTTACCTGTAGGTCCTCCTTTCCTGAAAATTCTAAGTTGGAAATGAGGGTGAGCCTCATCTGATCATGGTCCTTGGGTGCCTCCAAGAACAGACAGCAAGGATGTGATGCTGTAGGACCTCGCTCTTCTGGCTGGGCCCTTCCATCATTTCTCACTCATGGTCTTCACCATATCTTTCACAGCATGGGCTTCCTTTTACTGAGCTAAGGACACCATCCTTAGGTCTTTTGATGACCCCAATATGTTGGGGTAGTTGTCTTCTCAGTATTCATTCACGGGGGTCCTCATCTTGGTCTGTCTCTTTATTAAAAGCTTCCTGGGAAACAACCTGTACCTGCAAACACTCCACCAGTTTCTCTGCTGCAAGTCTTGCCGAAAATGAGTCCATGTGCCAAGAGTGATATAAGATTAGGAAAATGCAGCATACATCAGGGAGCCCAAGACAGGTGTGGTGTCTGAGGAAAGGGGAAAAAAAGCTGATCTATTTCTTCTCTTCACTTAGGGTAGCTCTAAAAGATTTATTTTTTACAGAGAAGGATGGAGCCAGATGATTTTGTGAGCCCCTGTTCTTTGGAGGATAGCTGATTTTATACATGGAGATAATCATATTGTCACTGTCTCATTCTCTCCTTTATTCATATTTATTTTGGTATTCTTATTGCACTTATTATGTATGCCAATCCAATGTTTTGGTCATGTAGTCTGCCTTTTTATCTCTTGAGATACATTCTGGAGTGATAGAAGAAAGTGAATTAAGTGATCCATGGTCAGCCTCCGGCTGGGAGGAGTGGAAAAGTGTGATGTCTGGACAGAACAAGAGTCTATGCCTAGCTCTATCACTTATTCGCTCTATGAACTGGGTGCATTAGCAAGTTCTGTGGGCCTCAGGCTCTGCATCTGAGAAGTGGGTTTGTTAAATCCTGTCTTGCAGGGCCTGGTAGACCATGGCTAATGTACATAAAGCTCCTGTAAAGATGCCTGGAATGCACTGAGACTTTACACGATGCCTGTTATTACAATGGTTATGATTATTTTGACCCCAGAGGATACCACCCACCCTGATGGAATATTTGTTTTAATATAGAAGATACCAGAGAATATATGCCACTCTAAGACCTGGAACACCAAATCAGTCCAAAGTGCTTCTTACAGAAACACTAAAGTAAATTACCACCCCCTCATAAATCATATTTTGAGCAGGGGGGGGGGGGTTTCTACCCGAATGCAACTCAAATCTCTAGAATTGGAGTCAAAGACTAAATCTTTCCTCTCAGCTGCCGTTTAATCCAAAGTACCCCATCTTCATTAATTTCACCATCATCTAAAATCTATACCTCCCTTAGTTTGCAGAATTAGAAGCTAAATAAAAAGCAAAACAGAACAAAAACAGTAACACTGAATTCGAATGCTCTTTTAATAAAATGGGTTCTGATTCCCCAGCTTACAGGAGAGAGTACCTGCCCAGTGGCTTCTGAGTTTCCAGCCTCAAAACAGTCCCACCCTTACGTCTCTGAAAGTCCCTGGAGATGACTCGCATAAAACAACTAGTTTGTGCTCTGTGTTCACCTGCACTGGGGACAGAACCATAGGACATGTTCCACCCATGCCCTGGGTGGAGATACTCTCCGATTTACTCACAATCCCCAAGTAACTGTTAAAGGTAATTTTCCATTCCAGACTCAAATCTCTCAACTCAGAGACCCACCACCTGGCTCACCAGTGCCACAGCCACTTTAGCCTACTCTACAGCTAACTTAAAATTACTTCCAATCATGGGCGCCTGTGTGGCTCAGTCAGTGGAATGTCTGCCTTTGGCTCAGCTCATGATCCCAGGGTCCCCAGATTGTGTCCTGCATCAGGATCCTTGCTCAGCAGGGAGCCTGCTTCTCCCTCTGCCTGCAGCTCCCCCTGCTTGTGTTCTCTCTCTCTCTCTGACAAACAAGTAAGTTTTTTAAAAAATTACTTCCCATTGCAGGGCTTTCAGCTGCCCAAAGGCTCCAACTGCCTTGCCTCGGGCATTTTACACTAGAATACATGTGGAGTCCCCTTCCCTCCTTTTTACTCCCTATTTTTACTAGTCCTTTCTATCTTGGGGAGGATCTCACCACCTACTTTATATGAGAACTGCTCTTAGACTCCACAGTCTTGTAGGCAGGGGCTGGGCCTATTTTTCTTATCATCTCCAGTACTAGCCAGGAGCTTTCCAAAGAGAAGGTGCTAAATTAATATTTGGGCAATTAAAGAATATTAAATTAAACATTACCTTGTTCTGAGTGACAAGAAATGATTCAAGGGTTCTTTTTACAAAATACTAAGATTCTTATTTTTCAACTTGAAGAAATGTTTCTCCAAGAAATGTATGACCCATGTCATTCATCAACTTGGATTCTTGAAGTTAAATAAACCTTTAATTGAATGGAAAGTCATTTAAAATAGGAAGAAAAGATACAACTCCAATTTATATGTTGTATAGGAACACAAGTATGTTACACATTGTGTTTCTATGAACCCCACCTGGGCCCTCCACTAGTTAGCCAACTGACTGCCTTGGTTAATGACAAAGCAAAGAATCTTCTTCAGCCCTCTCTAAGGAGGAGAAGAGTGGCTAGGCTGGGGAGGTGGCCTGGGTAGGTGCAGAGGTGTAGAGGTCACAGCTCTGCCTCAGGCTCTCTCCTCATCTCGCAGAACCTCTTCATAATGGCACAGGAAAGCCACGGCCTTAGCGAAAACTCCAGGACTCTCATCTTGCCAGTCTCGGCCTGTGCTCTCAGGCCCCACAGGAACTCGTAGTGTGGAGGATCACTGTTGGTCACCTGCTGGTACTCCGGGTATGTTTCTTGCTCCAAATTTTCTGTGATGAGTTTCCTGGGCTCTCCAAAGATTAACTGCCTCATCTCAACACAGATTCCCAAACACATTTAGGAACTCCCAGACGTACTCCTCAGAGATGTGGCTGCCATTCAAGAAGATCACACCCAGGAGAGGCATGAGAAGCCCATTCCTAGGAAAGCCCCAGGCTCTGCTCACACTGCCATCAGTGGTGAGGTCTAGGCTGCTGACCAGGGTAGTGGAGTGACTGCAGGGCTTGACTTCCCTTAATTCTAGGCCAAAGACCAGCTCCATGTCCTCAGAGATCCTCTTGAGGATCTCAGGCAAGTGCTCCCCCTACCTTTTGTTGACCACCCGTCAGCAGTGCTGCCTGCATAACGGCCACCCTCACTGCCCGCTTCTCCAGCAAGAAGTGCGCTGACATGCTCATCGCCCTGGTTAGGGCATGTTTTGGTAAGCTCTCAGTGGGGGTTGGGGCTTCAGAGCAACTTGCACTTTCTCATTCTGACACCTTGTTCAGACCCCATGCATGAAATAGCTACAGAAGTAGGGATAGTGGGTGGCGCCCTCTGAGGCTCTTAGCAATGCCAGCAATAAGGCAATCTGACGGAGCAGTCCCAGAACAGAGGAGGAGGTGGGGGGGGGGTACTCTGCTGCAGTGGCCTAAGCCCCCTTGAGATCCTGGGTCTTACCTCAGGCCTAGTGGCATTTCTTGTGTTGTTGAGTTTACTCTTCAGATACTGAGGAATTATGACTCCATGGTCGTGAACTGCAGGCTGGACACTGGGTATTAAGGGCGCCTGGAGGAGGGACAATGGATGGGGTGTAAACCTACAGCAGGAACATGCCACCTTGGCTTTAACCTCTGCAGGTTTTCGTGAGGATACTCCCTGGAAACCTACAAGGCCCTCATTCTCTCAGTCAGCCAGCTCTGCCCAGCAGGGAGGCTGCTTCTCTCTCTCTTCCACTTCCCCTGCTTGTGTTCTTTCTCTCTCTCTGTCAAATAAATAGATAAAATCTTTTAAAAAGTTATTATGATAATTTGGAAGGTAAACATAGAGGACCCCTTGCCACATTAGAAAACATGTGGCCTCACTGCTAGCCATGCGTCATACTAGTCAGTAAAAAGCAGGGCTGGCGGGCTGTAGCCTAAGGTTCACTCTGTCTCCAGTAGCTTCTCAGAGCAGGCTGGTGGGGCTCGATCCCAGGACCCTGAGGTCATGACCCGAGCAGAATGCAGATGCTTAATGACTGAGCCACCCAGATGCCCCCATAATAACTTTTGACAAGGCTTCGGAACCTTTGTTTCTACTATGCTAAAATTGATACCGTAAGGCTCCCTGGGACCCATGAGAAAGAAGTGAGTAAGGCACCTTAGCCCACCACCATTACCAGGAGGCATTCAGTGCTTATAGGTCTGTGGGGACCTCTCTGTATCAGGCTTGCTAAGTCCTAAGTATCCATTCAGGGTCCTCATTTGGACACTACACAGGGTTATGATGCCCACCCCACCTTCTGCTGACTGGTAACTAGATCCTCAGACCAAGAATCTCGCCTCCTCTAGATGTGATATAAAAAGTGATGGGGATCCATGAAAGAAATACTTGATAAGCTAGACGCCTTTAGAATTAAAGCTTCTGCCCTGCAAAAAATCATCAAAAGAATAAGAAGATAAGTCACAGACTGGGAGAAAATGTTTGAAAAGGACGTATCTGATGAAGGCTGTTAGCCAAAATAAACAAAGAACACTTAAAAGTCAACAAGAAGGAAACCAACAACCCAATAATAAAAAAAAAAAAAAACAAAAACAAAAACGAGCAAAATACATGAATAGATACCTCACCAAGAAGGATATATAGTTGACAAATGAGCATATGAATAAATGCTAAGCATCATACATCACTAAAAATTTGCAAATTAATATAAAAATGAAAAGCCACTGCATGCCTTCTAGAAAGACCAAAATTCAAAGCACTGACAATGGCAAATGCTGGTGAGGATGCAGATCAATAGGAACTCTCATTCATTGCTGGTAGAGATGCAAAATGGTACAGTCACTTTGCAAAAACAGTTCGGAAATTTCTTGTTACACTAAACATATTCTACACTGTTGACAGGAATGTAAATTAGTACATTAGCTTGGAAAGCAGTATGGAGGTTCCTCAAAAAATCAAAAATAGAATTATCCTATGATCCAGCAATCCTACTTCTGGGTATATATCCAAAGGAATTGAAATCAGGATTTTGAAGAAATACCTGCACTCCCGTGTTCATTGCAGCGTGTTATTCACAATAGCTAAGACATATAGCTAAGCAGTCTAAATGTTTATTGATGGAGAAATGGATAAAGAAAGGGTGAAACATACATACAATGGAATATTATTCACCTCTAAAAAGGAGGAAACCTTGCCAGTTGCAACACTATAGAGGACATTATGCTAAGTGAAATACAACTGACACAGAAGGACACATACTACATGGTACCACTTAGTCAGACTCACAGCAGCAGAGAGTGGAATGGTGGTTGCCAGGGGTTAGGAGGAAGGGGAAATGGAGGGGTATTAGTTAAAGGTTACAAAGTTTCAGTTATACAAGATAAATAAATCCTATAGGTCTACTGGGCAGCATAGAGCCTATAATTAACAATCCTGTATTGTATACTTAACATCCTGCTAAAGGGGAGATCTTACAGGGAGTGTTCTTATAACACATAAATAAATAAGGTGGGGGAAACTTTTGGAGGTGGTGGATATTTTCATAACATAAATTGTGGTGACAGTTCCATGGGTGCATACTTATCTACAAACTCATCAGTTTGTACGCATCAACTATATACAGCTGTTTGTCAATCATACCTTAATAAAGTGGTTTTTTAAAAAACCCAACTAGGGGCACCTGAGTGGCTCAGTGGGTTGGGCCTCTGTCTTCGGCTCAGGTCATGATCCCGGGGTCCTGGGATCGAGCCCTGCATCAGGCTCTCTGATCAGCGGGGAGACTGCTTCCCCCCTGCCCTCTGCCTACTTGTGATCTCTCTCTCTCTCTCTCTCTCTCTGTCAAATAAATAAATCTTTAAAAAATAAAAACGACTAAACATACTATACTATCTAGCAATCATGCTGCTTGGTATTTATCCAAATGAGTTGAAAACAGATATCCTCAAAAAAAACTTTGTATGGAGGTTCATAGCAACTTTATTCATAGTTGCCAAAACTTGAAAGCCACCAAGATGTCCTTCGGCAGGTACATAGATAAATAAACCATGACAACCTGGCAATGGACTACAGCCTTACCTTATTTTACTGTGATTCGCCTTACTGCACTTCACACATATTGCACTTATTACAAATTGAAGGTTTGTGGCAGTCCTGCACCAAGAAAGCCTCTTGGTACCATTTTTTCCAAAAGCGTGTGCCCACTTTGTGTCTCTGTGTCACATTTGGGTAATTCTCACAATATTTCAAAATTTGCATCGTTATTATATTTGTTATGATGATCTGTGACCCGTGATCTCTGATGTTACTATTGTAATTGTTCTGGGGCACCGCAAATTGCACCCATGTAAGATGGTGAACTTAGCTGATAAATGCTGTCGGTGTGTTCTGACTGCTCCACTGACCAGCTGTTCCCCATGTCTTTCCCACTCCTTAGGCCTCCCTGTTCCCTGAAGTACAAAAAAATGTTGAAATGAGGCCAATTAATAACCCTGCAGTGGCCTATATATGTTCGAGTGATAGGAAGAGTCCTACATCTCTCACTTTAAATCAAAAGCTCATTATCACTAGTCATCAGGGAAATACAAATCAAAACCACTATGAGATACTACCTTATACCAGTCAGAATGGCAAAAATTAACAAAACAGGAAACAATAAATGTTGGTGAGAATGTGGAGAAAGGGTAACCCTCTTACACTGTTGGTGGAAATGCATGCTGGGGTACAGCCACTCTGGAAAACGGAATGAAGTTAAAAATAGAACTACCTGATGACCTAGCAATTGCATTACTGAGTATTTACCCCAAAGATACAGAGGTAGTGAAAAGAAGAGGCACATGCACCCTAATGTTCATAGCAGCAATGTCCACGATAGCCAAACTGTGGAAGGAGCTGAGATGTCCTTTAATAGATGAATGGATAAAGAAGCTGTGGTCCATATTTACAAGGGAATATTCCTCAGCCATCAGAAAGGATGAACACCCACCATTTGCATCGACATGGATGGAACTGGAGGGGATTATGCTGAGTGAAATAACTCAAGCAGAGAGAGACAATAATCATATGGTTTCACTCATATGTGGAATAGAAGGAATAGCGTGGAGGACCATAGGGGAAGGAGGGAAAACTGAACGGGGAGAAATCAGGGAGGGAGATGAACCATGAGAGACTATGGACCCTGGGAAACAAACTGAGGGTTTCAAAGGGGAGGGTAGGGGGAGGGGGTAACAGGGTGGTGGGTATTAAGGTGTTTGTTTTGTGGTGATGAGCACTGAGTGTTATACACATCTAATGAATCATTGAATGCTGCATCAAATACTAATGATGTACTATATGTTGGCTACCCGAACATAATAAAAAACAAAACAACAAAAACAGAAGCTAGAAATGATTAAGCTTAGTGAGAAAGTCATGTCCAAAGCCAAGAAGGCTAAAAACTGGGCCTCTTGCATCAAACAATTATCCAGGTTGTGAATGCAAAGGAAGAGTTCTTGAAGGAAATTGAAAGTGCTCCTTCAGTGAACATCCTAATGATAAGAAAGCGAAACAGCCTTCTTGCTGATATGGAGAAAGTATTAGTGGTCTGGACAGAAGATGAAACCAGCTATAACATTCCCTTAGGCCAAAGGCTAATCCAGAGCAAGGCCCTGACTGTCACTTCTGTGAAGGCTGAGAGAGGCAAGGAAGCTACATAAGAAAAGTTTGAAGCCAGCAGAAGTTGGTTCATGAAATTTAGGGAAAAAGTTGTTTCTATAACATCATCATGTGCAGTGAAGCAGCGGGTGCTGATGGAGAAGCTGCAGCAAGTTCTCCAGAAGATCCAGCCAGGATCACTGAGGAAGGGGGCCGTACTCAACTGTATTTTCAGTGTAGACAAAACAGCTTTATACAGGAAGAGGACGCCATCTTGGGCTTTTGTAGATAAAAAGAGAAGTCAATGCCTGGCTTCAAAGCTTCAAAGGATAGTCTGACTCTCTTGTGAGGGCCTAATGCAGCTGGTGCCTGGAAGTTGATGCCAGTGCTCCTTTCCTATCTACCCAATCCTAAGGCCTTTAAGAATGATGCTAAATCTACTCTGCCTCTGCCTATAGAAAGAACAACATAAGCTTGTATGACAGGATGTCTGTTTACAACATGGTTTTCTGAATATTTTGAGCCTACTCTTGAGACGTGCTCAAAGAAAAGAGTCCTCTCAAAATATGACCACTCACTGACAATGTGCCTGGTCTCCCAAGAGCTCTGACACAACATCCACTTGGCAGCCCATAAATCAAGGAGTCATTTTGACTTTCAATTCTTATTGCTTAATAAATATATTTTGAAGGCTATAGCTGCTATAGATAGTGATTTCTTGGATGGATCTGGGCAAAGTCAATTGAAAGTCTCCTTGAAAGGATTCACCATTCTAAATGTCATGAACAACATTTATGATTCATGGGAGGAGATCAAAATATCAGTATGAATACGAGCTTGAAGGGAGTTGATGCCAACCCTCATTGGTGACCGAGGGATTTAAGCCTTCAGGGAGGAAGCAATGGTAGATGTGGTGGTGAAGAGAGCAAGAGAACTAGAATTTTGAATGGAGCCTGAAGATGGGACTGAATCATTGCGATCTCATGATCAAACTTTAAAGGATCAAGAATTGCTTCCAATGGATAGGAAAAAAAAAAAAAATTCTGGGGCGCCTGGGTGGCTCACTCACTTAAGCATCTGCCTTCAGCTCAAGTCATGATCCTGGGGTCCTGGGATCAAGCCCCACATCAGGCTCCTTGCTCAGCAGGGAGCCTGCTCCCTCTCCCTCTGCCTGCTGATCCTCCTGATTATGTTCCCTATCAAATAAATAAATAAAATCTTAAAAATTTTCCTTAAAAATAAACAGTTTCATATGATAAAAACTGCTCTTGGTGAAAATGCTTTAAAGGTAGTTGGAATGACAACCAAGGGTTTAGAATATTACATAAACCTAGCTGATTCAGCTGCAGCAGAGTTTGAGAGGATTGACCCCAACTTGAAGGAAGCTCTACTATGGGTGAAAACTATCAAACAGCATCGCATGCCACAAATAAATAATTTGTGAGAGGAAGAGTCAATCACTGCGGCAAACTTCAGTGTGGTTGTACTTTAAGAAATTGCCACAACTACCCCAACCTTCAGCAAAATCACCCTGATCAGTGGTACCACCGAGGTAAGACACTCCACCAGCAAAAAGATTATGATTCGCTCAAAGCTCAGAGGATGACTAGCATGTTTTAGCAATAAAGGATTTTTTAATTAAGGTATGTATGGGGCACCTGGGTGGGTCAGTTAACTGTCTGACTCTTGATTTCGGCTCAGGGCATGATCTCAGTGTTGTGAGATTAAGCCTCACGTTGGGCTCTACACTGGGCATGGAGCCTGCTTGTGATTCTCTCTCTCCCTTTGCCCCCGCTCCACTCTTTGTCTCCTAAATAATTCAAGTATGCACATAGTTTTTTAAGGCACAATACTATAGCACACTTACTAGACCATAGTAGAGTATAAACATAATTTTATATGCACTGGGAAGCCAAAAAAATAAAAATTCCTCTGACTTACTATATTGTGATATTCACTTCACTGCTGTGGTCTGGAACCAAACCCACAGTATGTCAGAGGCATGCCTGTATTGTTCAGTGCCAAAAAGAAATGAGCTTATCAGGCCATGGAAAGGCATTGGAAGAACCTTAGATATGTATTACTAAGTGAAATAAGCCAATCTGAAAAGGGCTATATGTTGTATGGTTCCAACACTCTGACAGTCTGGAAAAGGTAAAAAAACTACAGAAAAAATACAAAGATCAGTGATTTCCAGGGGTTGTGGGGGAGGGAGGAATGAACAGGCAGACCATAGAGGATTTTATTTTATTTATTTTATTATTATTTATTTATTTGAAAGACAGAGATCACAAGTAGGCAGAGAGAGAGAGGAGGAAGCAGGCTCCCCACTGAGCAGAGAGCCCAATGCGGGGCTTGGTCCCAGGACCCTGGGATCACGACCTGAGCCAAAGGCAGAGGCTTTAACCCACTGAGCCACCCAGGCGCCCCAGACCATAGAGGATTTTAGAGCAGTGAAATTACTATGTACTCTGTAACATGGGATACATGTCATCAAAGGTTTGCCAAACCGGACAGAATGTAACAACATCAATAATCAACCTAATGTAATTATGAGCTTTATGACCTATGGCTGGAAGTTGAGAGACTCTAGCACATGGGCTTCTCTGAGGCAGGATGCTGAGAGTCGAGGCGGCTGTGTGTGCGTGTCAGGGGAGAGGGTACATGGGAACTCTCTGTACTTTCTGCTCAGTTTTGCTGTGAACCTAAAATTGCTGTATAGGATGAAGTCGTTTTTCTCAACCAAGTGATGCTGGGGGCACTCAGTCTCATACCCTGCCCCTGGGGCTTTCAGTCTTGAATGCAAGGGCAGAGCCAGACTTTACTTTTCCCATCTATTCAGGGACAGACTGTCCCCTTGGTCCGCACTTAGTTTCCTTGATTTGACTCCTGGCAGGACCTGAGGTGCCCCTCTTTCTTGGTCTGAGGGTATCTCCCCAGAGAAACACTTACTCTTCTCTTCCCTGAGATCTAAGAGGAAGAGGCGAGAGCAGCCTTATCTGGCCACACCTGCCAAGATCTCCCACAGGTGACAGCTGTGGCAGGCAGCCTGAGGCCCTATGATGGTGAATCCCACTCGGGGTTTGAATTCAGTACCCTAAATCTGACTTATATGAAGCCCCAAGACTCGTCTCTCTGCTGATCTGGAACCTCCCCACATTTCTATTACCCCCAAGGAGGATATGAGGCCAGCTCTGCCTGACATTTCTGCCAGAAGCTCTCATGGAAGTTGGATGGAGTCTGTGAGTCCCTACCAAGGTAGGTCTGGTGGTTCCTGAACACACTTGAGTACTACCTCTACTGACCTGAGTCAATCAACCTCAGACAAAGATCATCACCCTTTTGACCTGTTAAGTGGAAGTCAGCTTCAGCCACGTCCTTCCAAGGCTGTTTGGGGACTCTGAGGGCTGAGAGCAGGGTCAGGAGCCTATGGGCCACAGTGTTCTGGGTGGCTGCTGTCTTCACTCTTCATTCCAAGTCCTCACATTCGCATGTGTCAGAGACTGTAAGTCCTCCTCCTAGGGACCTAGGCTCCTCCTAAGGCAGGACTCACCTGTCCCCGAGAATCCTGAAGAATAAGAGAGGGGATGCCCAGACTGACAACTTTGTCTGGCATATTGCTCTCCCCAGTCCTACTATAAAGAGATCTTCATTATGGCTCCTCTTCTTGATTGAAGGCTTCCTGGGAAAGGCCACGTCCCTGCAAACTCTTGACCATTATCCCTATTGCAAACCCTTCAGAGACTGGGTCCCTGTCCCAGGAGTGATGTGAGATAGGGGAGCTGGAACACAAGGCAGAGACCCCAGAACACATTCGCTGTCAAAGGACAAAAAATACTTTAATCCATTTCTTCTCTTTAGCTACCAGACTTGGCTTTTAATGTAACTTCTGTTTGAATAGGTGCAACCTTCTTTATGGAAGGGACTATCCAAAATGATTTTGTGAGCCCTGATCATCTGAGGTTTTCTGACTTTGTATATAGATGATTCTATTGTTCACACTTCTCAATTATTTTGATATGGTAATTGCTCTGGTTATGTATTTTAATCCAGTGTCTTGGGCACAGAATCCCTTTTAGTACCTGAGACAATTTTGTAGTAGTGAGAAGAAAGGGGAAATAGGAACGTGAAGTCAGCCTCAGGCTGGGAGGAGTAGAAAAGTGTGGGCTTCATACTAATTCAGGCCAGGGGTCTGGTTCCAAACCTGTCACTGAGCAGCTATGAGAAATTGGGCACAACACCAAACTCTGTGAGGCTGTCTTTTCATCTGTGAAGTGGGTTTGATGGACTCTGTCCTGGGGACTGGTAGAGTGTCCAAAATGCACATAAAAGTAAGGGTTGCTGGGGGGAGGGGGGAGGCAGAGGGTGGTTGGGTTATGGACATTGGGGAAGGTAAGTGCAATGGTGAGTGCTGTGAAATGTGTAAACCTGGTGATTCACAGACCTGTACCCCTGGGGCTAATAATACATTATATGTTAATAAAAAATTAAAAAATAGGGGTGCCTGGGTGGCTCAGTGGGTTAGGGCCTCTGCCTTTGGCTTGGGTCATGATCCCAGGGTCCTTGGATCGAGCCTCACATCAAGCTCTCTGCTTGGTGGGGAGCCTGCTTCCTCCTCTCTCTGTCTCTGCCTGCCTCTCTGCCTACTTGTTTGTCAAATAAGTAAATAAAATCTTTAAAAAAAAATTAAAAATTAAAAAAAAAATTTTTTTTTAATGCGTGGCACATTGCCTGACCAGGATTACACTTTAAAGGATGCCAGTTCTTACTCTAATTTGTGCCCTGGAGTTTCAACTCACTAGGAAGAGATTTAATTTTTAATCCGGGGATGTCAGGAACTATGCAGTGCTCTAGAACAAAGAAAACTCTACCAGACAAAATAGTGCTTAGCAAGAAATGCTAAGTAATAGTTCCCCATTCAAGTATGTCACCCAATGGTCGACATAAGGTCGACTCCCTTAGTGGATGCAACACGAAGCTCCTAAAACACATCTCAAGGCCGCCCAAAGCACCTTCCTCTGAGCTGCCCTTCCTTCCAAACCCCTCTGACTCTCATTCATTCAACCACCAATAGAAAACTAGACCTTGCCTGGAGTTTGCCAAATGGCAAACAAGGTAACCTAATTCGAATGATATGTTAGTGGAGTGGGTCCTGGCTCCCCCAGCCCAGGTCCAAGGGTGCCAGTCCAGTGGATTCTGGGCATCCACTAAAGGAGTACTCCATTATTTCTCAGAAACTCTCCAGAGATGATGTAAATACAACCTTGAATTTGCACACTGCCTTTGTCTGCCCTGGGGCAAGAGCACAGGACACCTTCCATCCCCTCCCCAGGTGATTTCTCTCTGGCTTTCGCACCATCCCAAAGTAACTGGCAAGGGCAGTTTGCCATTCTGCGCCCTGCTCCAAGCAACCAACTGAGAATTGCCTCCCGCTGAGGGACCTGCAGGCTCCGAAGGCCCAAAGAGGCCCTGCGTCAGGGCACTGACACTCAACTGCTCTTCCCTGGAACCACCTCTCCTGTTTTATCTCATCTTTTCGTGAATCCTTTCGGCCTTAGAGTATATATTACCATTTTCCTTTATACGATAGATGCTTCTCCACTCTGTAACTTTATGCTCAGTGTCTCAGTCTTTCTTTTTCTCAGCTCTCCCAGTGCCAGTATGAAGCCTTCTGAGAGCAGATGCTCAGGCAATGTTTGGGGGATAAATGAGCCTGAAGCATGGCATCTAATTCATGAAGGTTTAATTCTACACTCTTCAGTTAGTCAAGCACATACTGTTATTTAGAACTTTATAAAACACAGAGTAAAGAGGATTAGGAAGTCAAATACCAACCATCTTATGATTTTCCTCTCTATCAAGTTCATATATTTTACTACTTTTTTTGTTTCATGTTTTCAAGGGAACGCATGCACCAATGCCATGTTACGTTGTACCAGATTACTAAATAAGATGGAAAATTTCCCAATTTGTTCTATAAAACAGCAATACTCTTAACTCTTAAATCTGATAAACAACAAGTGAGACCAATGTAACTCGTGAATTTAGTTTATAGTGCTAGATAAGCCTGCATTTTGAAGTAACATTTGGAAAAAGAGCAAAAAATAAAAATGCTGATGAATCTCCAAATTACCCATACAGAACAGGAGCACGGAGGTATTATACACTGTGTTCCCTCAGTCACACTTTGCCCTCTACTACTTAGAACACTGACTGTTCCCTTCAGCCACAATATGAAGAACCTGCCTCAACTTAATTAGGTGTGGGAGGTGCTGCTAGACATTCCCTGGAACATTCACTGGCCATGGCACCTGTCTCGGCCTGTTGTGTAACCGTGGCTTTGACTCGTGCTTCCTCATCTCGCAGAGCCTCTTCATACCAGAAGTGGAAGGCACTGGGGACGGTATGATTAATCTTGGCCCAAAACTCTAGCACTTTCATCTTGCTGGTCTCAGCATGGGCTCTGGGACCCCATAGGAACTCGTAGCGTGCGGGATCACTGTTGGGCACCTGCCGGTACTCCAGGTACTTAAGCTTCACCAAATCCTGGGTGATGAGCTTCTTGGGTTCCCCAAATATGAAATGTCGCTTCCCTGCGAAGACTCCCATCTTATTCAGGAACTCCCAGATGTTCTCTTCGGTGGCACAGTTGCCCTTCATGAAGATCACACCCAGGAGATTCATCAGAAGGCCGGTCTTGGGAAATCCTCTGCCTGGGCTTATGGTCCCATTGTTAGGGAGGTCCATCTTACTGACCAGGATATAGGAATGCTTGGTAGAATCGACTTCCTTTAAGTCAACACCAAAAACCACTTCTAAGCTGAAAGAGGCTCTTCTGAGGATCTCAAGGAGGCGATTTTTGTACTTTTTATTGACAATCTTCAGCATATTGGCTTTCGTGATGGGCTTTTTCCTTTTGTACATATGCATCAGGAACTGCACCAAAATACTCGTTGCTCTGGTTAAAGGGTCTCCTTGAGAGTGCACAATGGTGAGTGGGGCCTGGGAGGAACTTGGCTTTTTCTCAGTTTTGCGGTTGGCTCCTTTATATGATCTTGTGGCAGAAACGCCTGCAGGCTTGATGGATAGGGCTCTCTGAGACCCCTTGAGAGTGCTACGTGACCTAGCTGCAGGTTTTCTGTGAGTAAGAACACCAAAGGGCGGAGGGGCCAAGGAGGGGAAGGCTTTCTCCTTGGCTACAGTGGCCTGAGCACTGCTCTGATGCTGGAGCCCACCTTGGGCTTGGTGGCGTTTCTCATGGGTGTGGAGCTTACTCGTTTGTCCCCGAGGCATGATGACTGTGGCCAGGGACAGCAGGTAGTAGTGTGGGTAGGACAGGAGGTGATCTGGGCATGAGAGAAGAAAAGATGAACGGGAACACCTTCTACAGGGAGCGCTGCCTCTGCCGGATTCTGTGAGGGCACGGCTCTGGGAAACCACAGGGCTCCTGTTATGATCAACCCGTACTCTGAGAATCCTGCGGAAATAATTAAAGTGAGCCTCAGGGTGCAGCCTGCCAGCCCTGGTTGGTGCTTACTGGGGCGGAAAGCAGCAGAGGCAGGTCCAGTCCTTGTGAGATCCTCTCTACTCTGGAGTGTGAGGATCCTTTCAGTTCATATTCAGGACCATCATATCAACTTTTGTCAAGGCTCAGGCCCTCTCCTCTGTGCTGCTCTAAATTTACATCTCAAACCCAGGCCCTCAACTTCTTAGGATCCCTCAGGAGGAAAGAAAGGGGCACTTTGGCCCATTACTGTTGCCTCTGGCCACTACTGTCACCAACTGCTGACAGTTCTGTGGGACTCTCTATTTTAGAGTCATTGGGGTTCTCAGTCCTCATTCAGTGTCCTCATCTTGGCTCTAGGTAGAGCCTGGGACATCTTCCTCTGCTGGTCTGGTCTCTCCCCTCAAACAAAAGCTCTCACCAACCTGATGCCATCAAAAATAAAGTAGGGCTCACACACCCCTGACTTCCATGCCTGGGCTCCTTAGTGCTGTAGACAAGGGAGGGGGGTGCTCTCTGTTGTCTCTTTTTGGGGGTGAGTACCATCACTCTTCATTCAGGGTCCTCATTCTGATGCCTGTGAAGCCCACAGTCTCTCTCTGCAGAACTGAAGCTGCTCAATTAATCCAACAGCCTTACCTCTCTAGGACTCTCCAGACAGAAATGATGGGGGGTGCCTCAGTCTAAGAAATATCTGTGGTTTTCCCAGGGCTGAGAGAAGGGTCAGAATTTATGAGATACACTTTTTAGAGTTGGTGCTCCCTTTAGTCTTCACTCAGGTCTCTGACCTTAACTATAGGTAGGACTTAGGACTCCTGCCTCCAATACACTGGCAAGACTTGGGCCTCCTGCCTCAGAGCAAATCCCTCAATTCCCAGTCCCTAGAGGGGAAAGTCAGGGTCCTCCACATAGGACTACTCCCACCTAGAGCCTCCAGGAATAAGTACAGGGATGCTGCTTTCCTTAACTGGGGAGAGGCCCCTCGTTAGTATTCAGGGGCCTCACTTTCACTGCAGACAGGTCCTATGTCTCCTCCATCTGCAGGACCCAGGCTACTATTTTAGACCAAGGCCCCCCCTACCTGAGACTTTCCAGGCAGAAAATCTGATAGCTCTGCTGGGTCCTACCAGAGTCAACAGCAGTACTGATACTTAGTGGGGCCCCACGTGTTATGGATCGGGATCCTTCCCCCAGTCCCCACGCAAGGTCCTCACCTTGACTCCAGGCTAGTCCTGAAAATTTACCCTCGGGGGCCAGAGGCCTCACCCACCGACAAATGTCCTCACTTCCTGGAAACTGAATCGGAAGTAAAGTTGAGTCATATCCGGCCACAACTGCCCAGTGTCTCTAAGGGCTGAAAGCAGGGGCAGGGCTCTGTGAGACATCACTGTTCTGGAGCTGGTGGTCTCGATGTCCTCACTTAGGGTCTTCATTTTGGTATCTATCAGAGCCTGGGACTCCTCCCTCTACTAAATTGAGTTTCAAACAAAGCCTTCACTTCCGGGAGCTCTCGGGGAGTGGGGAGTGAGTGGTTGTCAAGGCCTGCCTGGAGCCCCCCAGAACCATATTCAGAACCATAGAGTTTTCTGTTGCCATCTCTACAGGGAAGAGATCCCCTCATTAGCCCTCAGGAATCTCCCCTTGGCTCTCATTAGGGCCTATGTTTCCTTCCTCTGGAGAATCAGGGCTACTCTCTAAGACCAAGGCCTTCTTCCCTAAGACTTCCCAGGCAGAACTCAGCCTAACAGCCGTGTCAGGAGCTTCCATTGCCAACCCAGGGGCAGTATTTTATGGAACCACCTTTGTTATAGGAGGGGAAGTGGTCCCTTCACTTCACATTCAGGTCCTCACCTTGACTTCAGAGAAGTCCTGAGAACCCACCCTCCGCGGAATAAACGCTACGCTCACTGGTCGATGTCCCGATCTCTGAAGCGGAAGTTCGGATGAATCATATCCGGTTATGGCTGCCTGGGGTTCTGAGGGCTGAAAGCAAGGACGAGGCTCTGTGGGATCACATGATAGATACCAAGGTGAGGATCCTGAGTGAGGACCTAGGGACCACCAACTTCAGAAGACTGCAATCCCACGAACTTGTGACTACTCCCCCTACTGACCCAAGTCAGCCAGCCCCCAAAGCCAGCCCTCACCTTCCTGAGCCCCTAGTAAGAAGTCAGGATGCACTGCTTCTGCCTACCCTTGCCTCAGGCCCCAGAGACTTGAAAAGAGGGACAGGACTCTGTGAGCCTCCCTCTTTTGGGAAGAGATTATCTCATTAGCACTGTGGGTTCTCACCTTGACTCCAATTATGGCCAAGACTTCTCTCTATGCAGAAATGGGGCCCATCTTGTTAAGGCACTTCCCTCCCTCAAACTCACCAGGCAGAAACAGAAAGGATTCTCAGGCTTAAAGCTCTGCCTAAAGCCTCCCACTGTTAGGAATGGGGGCGGGGGGTTGTAAAGCCCCCTCATTTGTGGGTCTAGCAATGTCCTCTTTACTCACTCAGGGACCTGACCTTGCTCCTGGTGGGTTGTGTCACTCCATCCTCTCTGACATGAAGTTACTGTACTGAGATCAAGGTCTGCTCCTTCCTGAGACCTCCCAGGTGGAAGAGTGAGCCACATTAGGCCAGGGATGTTTGGGTCCTGAGACGCAGATGGCAGAGTCAAGTCTTTTTGGAACACCACTGTTCTGGAGTTGGTGGTCCCCACATTCATCACCCAGGGACGTCAACTTGTTACCTATCCAACCCAGGATTCTTCCTCTACTGAAGTGTGACCATTCTCCTTAGGCTAAGACTCTGAACTTGCTGAAAACTTGGAGGAGTAGAAGAGGGGATGCCCATTCTGATTGCCCTACCTGAGCCATCTAGGCCTGAGACCAGGCTTAGCAGTTCCTGAATGACCCCCTATAATGTGGGGTGGTTGTCTCTGCAGTCTCTTTCATTGGGGTTCTCTCAGATCAAAGAATTCCTGGGAAATTCCATATCCATGCAAACTGGAGCAGTGTCCCTAATGCAAACCTTGCAGGTTCCTGTCCCTGACTTGATGTGAGATAGAAAAACTGCATCATAAGACAGGGGACCCAAGAGAGAGGTGGACAAAGAAAATGATGCTGATTTATCCTTTTTTATCAGTAGTCAGCCTACCAGGTGATTTCTGGTTCAGTTGATTTACTTCTTAACAGGAAGGAGCTATCCAGGATGGTTTTGTGATTCCCCAATCCTGAAGGTATCTGACACTGCATATGTAGATCATCATCTTGTCACTGAGTATGATCTGTTTCTCCTCTTTGTTCATGACTTTGGTTTACTGTGGTATTCTTAACTGCTTTGGCTATGCATTCCAATCCAGTTTTCTGCACATAGGATCCTTATTTCCTCCCCTGAAGTACATTTTGAAGTATTAAGGAACACAAGGTCGGCTTTAGGCAGAGAAGAGTGGAATGATCATTGTGTGTTCGAGAGATATTCAGGCCAGGAGTCTAGTCCCAGCCCTGTCACTTACTGACCCTGTAAACTCGAGCATATTGCCAAACTCCAAGACAAAGAAATCATAATCAACCACAGTGCTGTTTAGGGATGCCAGTTATGTAATATATCCTCATTGGAGGATATAATATACAGTGTGTTTGTGGGAGAGATTTTCCTAGTTGGATATAACTTAAAGTTCTCAGAATTTTTGTCAATGACCTGTATTTTCCCTAACATCCAGCTGCCCTTCCATCTAAAGCACCATTATTTTCATTCTTTCAATCATCAGGGTAAAGACCGACAGTCCAGTGCATTCTGGAAACCCCACCTCAAAGAAATATCATCCCTATTGCTTAGAAACTCCCTGGTGATGATGTATGTAGAACATCTAGTCCATGCACTGTGTCCTGGGCAAGAGCACAGACACCTACCACTCCTCTACCACGTGGAGATTTTCTCAGTTTAGCCACAGTCCCAAAGAATATGTTAAGGAAAAACTTCTTTTGCAGGCTTAGTTTTTCATCTCTGAGGCCCTCCATGTGAGGGTCTGGCCCCTGCTCACCGCTCCCATAAGCCTCATCTAGCCCACCATGCAATCTTACTTGAAATTCCCCCTTGCTGAAGGGATGCAGTTTCCTAAAGCTGCACACGGCTTTGCCCCTGGACTCTGGTGCCTGACTGCTTTCAATTCAAGTCTCTTCCCCTCTTCAAACCCCTCCCTCTCTTTTACTTGTTCTTTAGGTCACAGAGAGTATATCACCATCTCTATATGATAGCAGCATCCAGATGCTAAATTTCAATGAGCAGGGGCTAGAACTTGTTGCTGTTTTGAGTTGTCTTTGTTTGTTTTTAAGCATGCCCAGTACTAGCCTGAAGCCTTCCAAAGAGCTCATTTTCACTTAAGGATTGGAAATAAATGAGAGTGAGCATGAAGCCTAATTCACCAACATTTCATTTCTCTTATACACCTGAGTAATCTAAGCAAGTCCATGTATGTAACTACTTTTATGGAAGAAACACTAGAAGGAACTAGGCAAATCAAGAATTGACAATCTTTTCCTTATTTATACTTTTTTTCCCTCTTAATGCTTAAATATTTATAAAGTGCCTATAGTGTACTAGGCACTGTGCTGAGGCTACAACCCCAAATAGGACAGAATATCTGCTTCTTTAAAAACTACTTTATTCAGGTATGACTGACATACCAAAAGCTGTACACATCTAATGTCTACAACTTGATGAGCTTGAAGGGAAATATACTCTTGTGAACCACCACCACAACCAATGCCATAAACATACCTGTTACTTCCAAAATTTTCTCCTGCCCTTATTATTATTTTTCAGGAGTATGGTAACAATTAACATAGTATCTGCCCTCTCAGCAAACTTTTAAATAGCCAGTATGACATTATTATCTGTAGATGCTACACAGTGCATTTCTAGGATTTATTCACCTTATACAACTGAAACTCTGCATTCCTCACCCAGTTCCGCTCCAATACCCCTCCTCTCAGCACCTAGCAGCCACCATACGATTCTGATTCTGTCAGTTTGACTATTTTAGATTCCTTATATAATATGCATTTATCCTTTTGTGTCTGGCTTATTTCACTTAGCATAATGGTTTCCAGGTTAATCTCTGTTGTTGCAAATGGCTAGATAATACTCAGTTGTATGTATATGCCATTTTTTAAAAATACATTCATCCAACAATGAAAATTTAGGTTGCATCTATGTCTTGGCTATTGTGAAAAATGATGCAATGAACATGAGGTGCAGATATCTCTTCAAGATCCTAATTTCAATTCTTTTCGATATAGACTCAGAAAGAGAATTGCTGGATCATATGATAGCTCTACTTTTAATTTTTTGAGGAACCCCTATACTGTTCCATAGTGGCTCTGCCAATTTACACTCCCATCAACAGTTTAAAAGAGTTGTCTTGCACTAATACTTGCACTTACTCAGCTTACTCTCTACTTGGGAAGAGAGCAAGACAATAAGCTTTTTCACTGTTGTTGTGCTAAGAACACTTAAATGTGAGAACTACACTCTTAACAAATTTTTAAGTGCACAATAAAATATTGTTAAATATATGCACATTTTTTTCTAAGCACAGTTTTTTCTTTCTAAAAATTTTTTAAAATTTCATTTAAAATCAATTAATTAACACACAGTGTATTGTTAGTTTCAGAGGTAGGGTTTAGTGATTCGTCACTTAGGCACAATGTTTTACAGCAGATCTCTAGAACCTAGTCACCTTGCATAACTGAAACTATACCAGTTTCACAACGTACCATTTCTCCCTGACCCCCAGCCCCTGGTCACCACTGCTCTACTCTGTGTTTCCATGTGTTTGATTGTTTTGGATACTTTATGTAAGTGGAATCCTGCAGAATTTATCCTTATGTGACTGGCTTATTTCATTTAGAATAATGCCACCCAGAGTCATCCATGTTGTCCTGTGTAAGAGGATTTCCTTTATTTTTGAGGCCAAATGTTTTTAAGGCCACTGTATCTATATACCACATTTTCTTTATCCATTTATCTACCAATGGAGATTTGGCTTGTTTCCATACCTTGGAATTATTTCCAGTAATGGTGTAATGAACACAGGAGTACAAATAACTCTGTAAGATACTGATTTCATTTCCTTCGGGTATACACTCAGAAGTGGGTTCGTTGAATCATGTGGTAGCTCTAATTTTAATTTGCTATGGAACCTCCAAACAGTTTCTCCATAATGGCTAAAAGAATTTACATTCCCACTGGGGCACCTGGGTGGGCTCAGTAGGTTAAAGCCTCTGCCTTCGGCTTGGGTCATGATCCCAGGGTCCTGGGATCGAGCCGCACGTCAGGTTCTCTGCTCGGTGGGGAGCCTGCTTCCTCCTCTCTCTCTCTCTGCCTGCCTTTCTGCCTACTTGTGATCTCTCTGTTCAAATAAGTAAATAAAATCTTTAAAAAAAAAAAGAATTTGCATTCCCACCAATGGTACACCAGTTCCCTTTCTCCACATTCTTACCAACACTTGTTATTTCTTGTCTTTTTGGTAATAGCCATCCTACATAACAAGTTTGAAGTGATATTGTTTGAGGGGTTATGTTTTTTTTTTTCATTGTTTGCTACTGAGCTGTATGAGTTCCTTATATAATTTTGATATTAGTCCCTTAGACATATGATTAGCTAATGATTAGCTAGTATTTCCTCCCACTCCACAGATTGCCTTTTTGTTGATTGTTTCCGTTGCTGTACAGATGACTTGGTTTGATGTAGTCCCACTTGTTTGTTTTTGCTTTTCTTGACCATATTTCTGTTGTCATATTTAAAAAAAATCTCTGCCAAGATCAATGTCAAAGAGATTTTTCCCTGTTTTTTTTTTTCCTTCGGAATTTTATGGTTTTGAATGTCATTTTTAAGTCTTTAATCCATTTTTCATTAATCTTTGAGCATGACATAAGTAGCTTCCAATTTAATTCTCTTGCATGTGGACATTCAGTTTTCCAATAGCATTTAACTTAAGAGACTATCCTTCCAACCACTGCGTATTCCTGGTGGCCTTGTCACTGATTACTTGACCATTTATGCATGGGTTTATTTCTGGACTTTATTCTGTTCTATTGGTCTATGTGTCTGATTTTATACTAGTACAACACTGTTTTGTTATTTGTTTTGTTTTGTTTTGTTTTGAGAGAGAGAGAGACTGGGAAGGGGGCGAGCGTGTGCGCTCGGGCCCACGAGCAGGGGGTGGGAGAGGGATAGAGGGAGAAGTAGAGAGAGCATCCTAAGCAGGTTCCACACCCAAGACAGAGCCTGATGTGAGGCTGGATCTCACAATCCTGAGATCATGACCTGAGCCAAAATCAAGAGTTGCTTGCTTAACTGACTGAGCCACTCAGGCACCCCAATACTGTCTTCATTAATATAGCTTTGTAATAAAGTTCGAACTCAAGAGGTATGATGCCTCCATCTTTGTTCCTTTTTCTCAACATTACTTTGGTTTCAGGGCCCCTTATGGTCTCATATGAAATTCAGGGTTTTTTTCTATTTCTATGAAAAATTCCATTGGAATTATGATAGTTATTGCACTTAATTTGTAGATCACTTTGAGTAGTATGATTTTTTAAAAATATTTATTCTTTCCATAAATGAACATGGGATATTTGCGTGTTCTTCAATTTCTTCCATCAATGTCTTATTGTTTTCGGTGTATAGATCTTTTGCCCCCTTGGTTAAATTGATTCCGATTTTTTGACACTATTTTAAATAGAATTATTTTCCTAATTTCTTTTTCAAATAGTTTGTTGTTAGTATATAGAAACACAACTGATGTTTGCATCCTGCAACTAAATACATTTATTAGCTCTAACAGTATTTTGGGTACATGACATTACCTCAATCTCTTTCCCCCACACGGAGAGAAGTCACAGTCTTTCTTGGGGCTCAGCTGTGCCAACTTGAGGGAGAGGCTGATGCCAGTGAAGTCTAATTGCGTTCCTACCCATCTCAAGTGTGGCTCATCTCAGTTTTATGCTCACATGTACTATCACATTTTCTTAAATAGATTCTGGACCTTTCATAAAGGAGTTTGTTACTTATATCATAGTTAACTTCTGTGGGCAAATAAGTGCTGGAAATTCTTATTCTACCATCTTGCAGATACCAAAACCTTTTTAAAAACTTCTTGATACCAACAATTCTACCACAAGGTTCATTCCCACTTGCAAGAAAATCCCCATTCATATGACATGTTATTTTGCTCTAGATCACAAAGAGAGATGCAAGGTGGAGCTCTTTCAGTTAAGCATCGGTGGCCCAGTCAGTTAAGCATCTGGCTTTTTATTTCAGCTCAGGTCCAGATCTCAGGGTCCAGAGATTGAGCCCTGCCTTGGGCACTGTGCTGGGTACAGAGCCTGCTTAAAGATTATCGCTCTTCCCTACTCCTCAATCCCAGCTCATGTGCACACTGTCTCTCTCTCTCCGAGAGGGGGAGAGAAAGAGAGAGAGAGAGATGCAAGGATTTTCTATTTGTTGTACAAAATACCAGAACATTTATACTTATACTGATCAATAGCAATATATGAGATACATATTATTCATAAACACAGATACTGAAGTCAAATAAACCATCTATTTCAAGGAACAGTACTTTAAAAGTACCAAAAAGAAATTCCAAAATAAAAACAGGTAAATCTCCCATATACTCAAGTAAAGCAAGAACAAAAAGAAGACAATGTGTTCCTTTCAGCTCTACCTAAGTGCTTAACTACTTATGAAAGGATGTTGACCTCTTTTTGCCACAAGATGAACCCCACCCCACCCCCGACTTCACTAGATGTGGGAGTTCCTACTGGTCTTGGCCCTAGCACATTTGCTGGCTATGGCAGCAGAGCCAGGCCTGGCTGCAACTCTGGCTCGGGTTCTCTCACACATCTCAAAGTCTTTTTACACTTCATAATGTGTTGGAATTCAGGACCGCCAAGGGCTGACAGCAGGAACTAGACTCTACGGGCCGCCAGTGTTCTGGCTGGGCGCTTCCTTCATTCTTTTTAAGGGAATTCACATTTACATCTGACAACTTCCTCTTCCGACCTGAGACTGCCTTCCTTAGACCAAAGCTCTCAAGACCCTGATAACTGCTATGAAAAACTGAGGAGAGGGGCTCCTGGGTGGCTCAGTGGTTTAAAGCCTCTGCTTTCAGCTCGGGTCATGATCCCAGAGTCCTGGGATCGAGTCCCACGTCGGGCTCTTTCCTTGGTGGGGAGCCTGCTTCACTTCCTCTCTCTCTGCCTGCCTCTGCCTACTTGTGATCTCTCTCTGTCAAATAAATAAAATCTTAAAAAAAAAAAAAACTGAGGAGATTCTCAGCCTAACAGCTCTGCCTGGAGCCTTCAAGCTTTGAGGAAAGGCAGGGGCTGCTCTGTAACACCCAATATTCTGGGATGTTGCTTTCTCCTTTCTCCAGTTCTGATTAATGGGTATCCTCCTAAAGTCTCTTGTCACTTCCGTTAAAGGCTTCTTGGGAAATGCCACATCCCTGAAAATTCTTGAGCAGTTTCCCTACCCAGACCTTGCAGAGAATGGGTCCTTGTCCTAGGAGCGGTAAAAGATGCAAAACCCACAACAGCACAAATCAGCACAAATCAGGGGGCCCATGTAAGCACGCTGTAAGAAAAATAAAATATGTTGTTCTATTCCTTCTCTTTCCTGGTCAGGCTTTTAAGGTCTCACGTAACCTCGGTTCTAATATGTTTATTTTTTATAAGGAAGTGGTTGAGCCAGATAACTTTTTTGAGCGCCTGATCTTTTAAGGTTATCTGAAATCACATATGTAGATGATTCTATAGCCTGCAAGTATTATCTCTTTTTCCCCCCTTTATTCAAACCTCACATTTATTTTAGTACTATTACTGCTCTGGCAGATCATAATACATCTGCTATAGAGTAGCTGCTTGCCTCATTCCTCATACAGCATTTCTTTTTTTAAGATTTATTTACTTATTTTAGAAAGAGTGTGAGCCTGTGAGTACAGGGAGGAAAGAGGGAGAGAATCTTCAAGATGACTCCCTACTGAGTGTTAGAGCCCGACACAGGGTTCAGTCCCACCACCCATGAGATCATGACCTGAGCCAAAACCAAGAGTCAGATGCTTTACCAGTTGAGTCACCCAGGGGTCCCCTCATATAGGACTCTTACCTTGACATCGTCATGGCTGAGATTCCGCTTCTAAACAGCCAAAGCCTTCGTTTCCATGAGAGCTTCCAGGTAGAAGTCCTGGGGCACTTCAGACTGCCAGCTCTTGCCTGTGCCTCCCAGGCTAACAGTAGAGAAGGTGTTAGGTGTAGCCCCGTCATCTGTGGGTTGGGTGATTCCCCAGGTCCACACACAGTGTGTTCACTTGGACCCTGCACCCTCCCTGGGACTCTACCATCTCTGCTTATCTGAAGATAAAGCCTTGGGACAAAGGCCACACCTTCCTGGAACCTGAGTTAAAGTCAGTGTTAGCTACAAGTAGCCAGGACCGTTCTGAACTCACAGAGCTGACAACTGGGTCAGGATTTTTACGGAATCCTACTATGCTGGCTGGGTCCTTTCATTGCCCTCCTTCAGGTTGATCTCCATTATTTCTGAGACTGATATTCCTTTCTGCCCTTAGATGAAGGTTTTTATGCCCATGAGAAGCCCTAAGACTAAGTGAGGGTATGTTCAGCTGGACAACTGCATCTGAGACTACCTGTGCTGAAGAACAGATGGGCCTGATGTTCCTGGTATCGCCTGTATTCTGTGGTGTGGGTCTCCCCAATCCTTCTACAAGGGGCCCTCACCTTGGTTTCTGTCTCTAGGACTTAAGGCTTCCTGGGAAATTCCAAAGCTCTGCAAACTCTGGAGCAGCTTCGGCCTTGTGAACCTTGCGGAGAATGCGCCACTTTGCTGGGAGGGATGTGAAACAGGGAAGCTGTAGCACAAGGCAGGAATCCCAGGCCCAGTGGTGGGCCGTCAGGGGAAAAAATACACTGATCTCTTCCTTCTGTTCAGCAGTCAGGTGGATTCTCGTGTAACGTCTGTTCTGCAAGATTTCCTTTTTACAGGTAACAGACTGTCCAGGCTGACTTGAGAGCCCCTGATCTTTTGAGGTTCTTTAACATTACAAATGTAGACGGTCATATGGTCACCTAATCCTGTCATTTATTTATTTATGCCTCTCAATTATTTTGATATTCTTTGTGCTCTGGCTATATATTCCAACCCAGCAGTTTGGATACAAAGCCATTCTTTTTATCACCTAAGACAGATTTTGAAGTACTGAGGAGAAAACAGAAATAAGAAACCCAGGGTGTGTCTCAGGGTGGGGGGAGTAAAACAGTGTGGGCTCTATAATCATTTAGACCGGGAGGGGCGCCTGGGTGGCTCAGTTGGTTAAGTGACTGCCTTCGGCTCAGGTCATGATCCTGGACGCCCAAGATCAAGACCCACATTGGGCTCCCTGCTCAGCAGGGAGTCTGCCTCTCCCGCTGACCTTTCTTCTCTCCTGCGCTGTCTCTCTCTCGCTCGCTCGCTCGCTCACATAAAACCTTAAAAAAATAATTTAGACCAGGAGTCCAGTCCCAGCTCTGTCATTTACTAGCCCTGTCAATTCTGGTACATTGCCGAACTCTAACTCTAGAAACTTCAGACTCTTCTCTATGAAGTAAGTTTGATAAGCTCTGTCTTGTAGGACTGATGGAGTGTGTGTAATGTACAGAAAGCATCTGTTGCTGAGCCTGTCTTCTACTGGGACATTAGGGAATGGCAGTTTTTACTATGATTATCTTGACCTCAGACATGACCATCTATGCAGCTGAGTTTTGTTTTGTCTTTTACAACTAAGACATGTCCGAGAATATGCAGTGCTCTGGCCAAGAAAAACCTCCCAATCAGCCAAAATTCTGCTTAGGAATGAAAACTAAGTAATATGTTCTCTCCGCCCTCTCTTTACCATGCTTTTCACTTGTTCTTTATGAAGTACTATTTCACCCTCTTCCATAAGGACAGCTACTCCTAGAATCTATAATTGCATGGGCAGCGGCTGGGTCTTCTTTGACTAAACATCCCCAGTACAAGCATGAAGACTTCCCAAGAACAGATGCTCAATGTCTGTGTAAAATAAGAGACACGAATAAAGAGGTCTGATTCATTATGACTTATATTCTCAAACATTCTTAACAAACATAAACAAACTGAGGTATGCATCTTTTAAATTAGCAAAAGTAAGACAAACCAAGAATTAACCAATTTTTACTCACTCACTCTATCTATCTACCTATGTACCTTCTGGTGACAACTGTTTTAGTGTGGAACTCTTTTACATTTCCAAGGATATTCCTATCCTAAAGCTATATTAGCTTATTCTGGATCACAAAAGTGATTTAAGGAGTTCCGATTTGTATTTTAAAAATAAAACAAAACAAAAACAAAAACAAAAACTCTTATTCCTAAGCCTGATAAACAGCAATAAATGTGTGATACATGTTATTCATAAACTTCTATTCTGAATCTAAATAAACTTTCTGTTGAAAGGAACACTGCTTGAAAAATGTAAAAAAAAAAAAAAAGATAGCTAGTTATTTGTGCATATCAGGAACACTAGTTAACAGGCCTTTCCAATTACAAAGCAAAGAATCTGCCTCAGCCCTCTCTAGGGAGGAGAGGAGAGGCCGGACTTGGCCTGGGAACGTGCACCGGCCCGGGTAGTAGAGGCAGCCCCAGCTGTGGCTCTGGCTCGGGCCCGCTCTTCCTCATCTCGCAGAGCCTCTTCGTAATGCGGAGGGAAGGCGCTGGGGACTGTATCGTGGATCTTCGCCAAAAACTCCAGGACTCTCATCTTGCTGGTCTCAGCGTGGGCTCTCGGGCCCCACAGGAACTCGTAGCGTGGAGGATCACTGTTGGCCACCTGGCGGTACTCCAGGTACTTTTCCTGCACCAGATCTTGGGTGATGAGCTTCCTGGGCTCCCCGAAGATGAAGTGCCTCCTTCCATCATGGATGCCCAGAATATTCAGGAATTCCCAGATTTCCTCCTCAGAGGTGCGGTTGCCATTCAAGAAGATCACACCCAGGAGAGGCATGAGAAGCCCATTCTTAGGAAAGCCCCAGGCACTGCTCACACGGCCATCGGCGGTGAGGTCTAGGCTGCTGACCAGGGTATAGGAGTGACCGCCGGGCTTGACTTCCTTTAATTCTAGGCCAAAGACCAGCTCCATGCGCTCAGAGGCTTTCCTGAGGATCTCAGGGAAGTGCTCCCTGTACCTTTTGTGGATGATCTTCAGCATGTCTGCCTTTTTAATGGGCTCCTGCAATTTATACTTATACAGCAGGAACTGCACCAGCATCCCCACCTTCTTGGTTAGAGGATCTTTGCGAACACTCTCAATGGAAGTTGAGGCCTGGAAGGAATTTTTCCTTTCCTTAACCTGGCGTTTGGCACCTCCATTAGATCTTGGGCGTGAAACATGTGCAGCAGCACTGGTGGTGGCCAAGCCTTTCTGAGGCTCCTGAGAAGTGCCAGGAACAGGGGAGCCTGAAGAAGCATCCCCAGAAACCGGAGAGGAAGAAGGAGTGGCCTTTTCCCCCTCTCCTGTGGTGGCCTGAGCACTCACAAGACCTTGGGTCTCACCTCTGTTTCGGCGGCGTTTCTCACGAGCACGGAGCTTACTCTTCTGACCACGAGGCATAATGGCTGTAATCAGAGATAGCAGGTAAGGGTGTGAGTCAGTGAACATGTGATTTGAGCCCCTGTAGGAGGGAGAGTAAGATGGTTTTATCACCTTCGACAGGTAGATTTCACTTTGGCTTTATCAAAGGCCACCTGTGCAGGGTCATTCAGGGTACTGCTCTAGGACCCCACAAAGGCTCCTGTTCTTTTGGTCAGCCTGTCCCCTAAGAATCCCAGAGAGGAGCCATGGAATGCTTAGAGTATGTCTTATTGGCATCCTGCTAGCCCTGCCTTGGGTTTACTCAGCTGAGAGCAGGTGTTTGCTGTAAGGTCCCTTGTGTTCTGGCATTCTGGGTCCTCTCAGTTTATCTTAAGTATTATCATGTCAATTCTTGGCAAAGCTAGGGGCACCCTCCCTTCTGCTACTTTGAAGATGATACCTCAAACTCCCTGGGACCCAGGAGAAGGAACTGAAGGGGTGCCTCAGTCTACCTCCCTGCTAGGGAATACCCAGTGCTGGACCTCAGTAAGGTCCTCTCTGTCCTGAGTTCACTGGGCTCCTCAGCTTTCCTTTAAGGTCCTCGTCTTGGCTACTTGAAGGGCTCGGCACCACTTCGCTTTGCTGACTGATGGCTGCACCTTCAGACTAAGACTATCACAGCCTTGAGACCTGATATAAAGAAGTGAAGGGGATGCTCAACCTGACAGCCCTCCCCTGTGATTTCTTGGGCTGAAATTGAAGGGTTAATATGGATGTTTTGACGTCCCCTTTATTCAGGACTGGATGACCCCTTGATTCCTCACTCGGGTTCCTCAATTTGGCTCCTAGTAGAGAAGCTCCACGTTTTCTCAAATGGATGCCTATGTCCTGGTAAGAGCGAACCTCCTTGAGTCCCAAGAGGAAAAAGTGAACACAACCTTATCTGACCAAACATGGTCCCTCAAGAGTAAAAGCTACTGCAGGCAGGTTTGTGTCCTATGGTAGGTGGTCCCTGACAGGATCCCAATTCAAGCTCTAAATCTGACTCCGATTTCTTCCTCTGCTGACCTAGAACTGCTCCTCTCAGACAAAAGACCCTCATTGTCCTGCTATCGCGGAGTGAGAACTGATAAACACTTCTGCCTGACATCTACCCTTGAGGTCTCCCAGGGCTGGTAACAGGCAGGATTCTTTAGGGCCCCACTGATATGGCATGGGACATGTCCACAGTTCTCAAGGTTTTCACTATGACATCTGGCATAATCTCAAATCCTCCCTCTGCTGGCCTGAGACTGCCACTTTGACCTGGTCCCTCACCTCCCTGAGATGTTCTGGGAAGAAGTAGGTATAAGGCATCATGTCACTATGCCCAAGTTTCCCAGGTGTGAAAACACGGCTTTACATACCCCTTCTTCTTTCTTGGAGGGGTCCTCCCTCCTCCCTGGGTAACAGAACCTCGACTCCTGTTAGGGAATGGGTCTATTTTGCTGAAAGGAGCTTGCTCCATTAGACCAAGGCCTTCCCCTTCAAGACCACCTCCAGATAAAATGAAGGGGCACCTCAGGCTGCCAGCTCTGCCCGGGGCCTCCTTTGCTGCGTTTGGGAGTTGTCAGGTTGAGCCCCCAATTCCCTTAGTTGCTAGAGGGGAAAGCAGCTCTCTCAACATGTGTCTACCCTTCCTGGAGCCTCCTAGAGCAGAGTACAGGAGGGCTCGCCAGTGTGGCCCCCTCTATTGGGTAAAGGTCTGCTCGAAGCACTCGAGGACCTTATCATGAATCCAGTAAGGATCTAGCTCTCCACCCCGAAAATCGGGCCTACTCCCACAGACCAAGGCCTTCTCTTCGAGACTTTCTAGGCCAAATTTGGCCTGCCAGTCGGCCGGAATCAACTGGGGGGCCAACTTCATTATGTGGGGAGAATAGTCTGTCCAGTTCCCACTCAGGGTCCTCACCTTAGCTTTACACCAGTCCGGGAGAACCAGACGCCCAGACGCCGACGAACAAAGGAAAGCCGTGCCCAGTGGTCGAAGTCCCACCCACAACGGAAGTCGGATGATCTGCATCCGGGGGCTGGGGGGGGGGCGGAATCCGGGGGGCGGGATCTCAAGGTTATGAGCAGGGGCGGAGCTCTGTGGGACCCCCAGCGCTTGTGGCTCCTCCCTCTACTGGCCCAGCCTCACTGGCCCCAGGACCTCCTGAGTTCTTAGAGGGGAATCTCTGGTCCTGCTGATCCCTCGGGGCTACTCCTTCCTGAGCCGCTTGAGCCTGAAAGCAGGAGCAGGGCTCTGGGAGGCGTTTTGGGTTTGGGGCTTTGTTTGTTTTGTTTTTTTCAGAGGGAGGGGACGGGGTGGGAATGGGGAGAGGGAGAGACAACATCTTAAACAGGCTCCATTCCCAGGGCAAAGCCCCATGCAGGGCTGGATCTCACTACCTTGAGATCGTGACCGGAGCTGAAGTCAAGAGTCCTAGGCTTAAAGGACTGAGCCACCCACGGGCCCTGGGGAAAGCCTCCTCGCAACTCCTTGCACACTCACTCTGCTTGCTTGAGGCATCTCCCTTCACATCAAGGCCTTCACCTCTCTGAGACCCTTATGAACAAGTCAGGGGACATCTCATATGACAATCCTTGTGTGGGTCCTCCCAGAGTTGACAGCAGGACCCCTCTTTCCTGGGGTGGTTTGCTCACCCCTCACCGATTCCTTACCTGGACTCCTAGCAGAGTATAGAATTCCTCCATCTGCCAAGCTGGGATCACCTCCTTCTGACCAGGGACCTCACTTCCTTGAGTCTCCTGAGGAGAAAATAGCACAAGACAAAGACACACAGGACCTGCTTTGTTTGTCTGCTTTTATATACAGGATGCTTGGCAAACCTACTTGAGGGGAAAGTAAAGGGCCTTGGCTTGATACTCCTCTTGAACCTCCCAGATCTCACAGCAGGGGTGGGGCAGGATTCTGAGGTCCCTTTCCTCTGGAATTATATTATTCTCAGTTCATATGGGAGGTACTCTGCAAAATCATTGTACTCAGATAAAAGCAGGTATGAGGGCCTCCAAGGGACCTCCTGGAAAGGGAATGACAGCAGTGAAGGGTGGAACAGCAGACTGCACCTGCAGGTCTTCCAAGAACTTTGTTACAGGGAATCCAATAGACCCCCCAAATCAAATCCGTGCTGCAATGGTATTTGCAACAGCATTCCAAAAATAGGGCCCATGAAATAATATTAGGCGTTATTTAAAAATATATATATTTTAGAGTAAGCTGGCTTAAACAAAGTCGAATAGGTCTTAGCTTCTGGTTTTGTTTTCACCACAGGACTTCCCAGAACTGTTAGTATACCAGTAAGTACTGAGAGACTCCAAGGGGGATAATATAACATAATGAGTTTTCCTAACATATTTGACCATGCTGACCATGGAAAGCATGTCCTCCTGCCATTTTTTTTTTCACACTGAATCTCAAGATTTCAACACCGAACATTCTGGAGATTCTGTCTATGGTGTTCTTAGCAGATGCTCGGCTTATTTTCCTGAATGTTTTCGGCAAAAGTACAGGGGAAGAACACAGTCCAGGAACATTTTCAAAACAAAGTATCTGCTTTAGTGCCTATAAAGATGACATCTAAAGTGCAAGGACATCGCTTTTAGTAAGTGACACAAAATATAAGCTCTTTAGGTATTTTTCCAAAATGTCAACTCAGAATTAACAGGACTCGACCACATTTCACAACTTGCTGAGATGCCTGATCTCTGGAGATGGTCTAAGGGTTGTATTAAATATGGGTCACCCTTGAATTTCCCAGGGAATGATACTGTATTAGGGCTACTAAAAGGAGAGCGGATGCGTATTTTCTCAGCCCCCAAACCTTCACAGAAGGAAATGGGCTAGAGCCAGGCAATTGTAGAGAACCTCATCAAAAAAGGTCTAAGTACAGGGCACGTGCTCAGCCTCAGCGGTGAAGGGGAATGTCTGGAAAGCAAAGGTGAAAATCCTCTTATGAAATGGTTTTACACAGTGTGAGTGGAATAGGAATGTGGTAATGTGGAAGCCAAAAATGCATCCAAGTGGTACAGGATTCTGCATCTTTCAAAAGACTTAATTCTGGGCCCCTCTGGATATTGGGACTGAGGTTATTGATATTCTTTCTGCCACTCTGGTAATGATTTGTTCAGAAACCGGAGTAAGCCGGGTTCCTGTAGAGGACATACATAGAGGTACCTGGGAAAAACAAAGACAGGGAATGGATATGGTGGCTCAGAGCAATGACCCAGAGATGCCTGTAGAAGTCTAGATTGCTCCTGCTGAAAACACACATCTACTTTTCTCTTTACAATTCAAATAAATTTTAAAACTAAAGCCATTTCCTGGGCAAGACAGGAAAGCAAACCCAGCCTTTATCTTATGATTTGGACTTAATACACACAGGTAATTTAGAAGTGTGGTGATTTGATCAAGTTGCTTTCTGAAATACTATATTTCAAAGCATTTTCCAGTAAGAGAGACACAAGGTAGTGGCTCAAGATAACTGGCATTTAAAAAACAGCATATGAGTAACAGATTTAGAGCTGTATTCATGGCTTCTCCTGGGTAATTTTAGTATTCATTAGTGCTTTCATCTCCCAGTGGAACAAGTCTCATGAATGCCATTATTATATTGTTTTGGTCATGTACTAGCTAATTAATACAGATATGAAATACAACCATTTCTGAAACCCATGCCTCCATCTATTTTAGCAATGCGTCTTCAATGGGATTTTAATATTTCCCTTTATGATATTTGGGTAGGTATATGGTTTTAAAATAAAAAATTCTTCATCAGGGAATTGGAGCAGGGCTTTGTGACTTCACAAAAAATCTTTCCAGTTGAAAACACATCCTTTGAGTAGCCACTGATATTGAAAGACTACTTCGAGCTTTATCATTATGTGCTACCACATACCATTCTTACATTGTAGAACAAGAAACCCAGGACAAAATAAAAGCATCTTAATATTTAAGCGGGCTATCAGATTTTCAAAGTGCCAGTCTTGATTTAGATAATCATTCTTATGTTTCTTCTAACTGGTTTGTACATTTTATCATAAAAGCCTATTAAAAAATATTTGTGTTTAATCTTTAAAATGATCATTGTATAGAGGTAGGAAAATAGGAAAAGCACAGGGAAAACAACAACAATAATATGATCTCCACTACTCAGGGACATCTACTGTTATCAAACTATTTTTTTATTTGTTATTAGGCAATTTTGAAGGACTCTGGAAAAAAAATCTCAGCTTGGCAAACACAAACCACCTGGTGAACACTGGCAGAATTCTACCACCTAGTTAGTTCTTTTCAGTTTACAGATGGGTAAAGAAATTCAGCCCCAAGAAAAGAATACTGCTCTTTAAATTATTCCTCCCTACTTTTCTGTATCCAGTGACTATACACTGCTTTGATTACTGCAGGGCTTTGCTTAAGCTGTTGACAATGATTTTCTTTTAAAAAAGAACCCTACGGAGAAAATAGCTTAAAAATTGCATAGGATATTCAGAGAGCAAGAATAAGGGGAGATGAAGGGGCTCTGTCAGTAATTGATGGAGAACACGTAATATAGAAAGTCATTTTCCTCCAAACTTTAGTCCACGAAACACTGAATGACCAAGTGACCTACACGCCTTATATACTTATTTAATGAGTTGGATTTGATGGGCTATTTGGGACTACAAGCTAGAGGTCTAGATCAAGTATATGTGATCTAGAGAGATCGGGGCTTTAGGTTCTGAATTATATCAACTGTGTTTCCAAGTCCAAATTGGTAGACCTAAGGCTTCCCTGGCTTTCAGTGACTGAAGATGACCCAGTTCTGCTATCTGGAGAACAAAATGGACTCCCCACTCAGAGCAATCAAGATCATCCTTTAATGACAAAAACCACTAAGTAGTCAAAATCCAGAACAATATCAATCAATCAACAAAAGGTACAAAAGATATTATAATGTAAATTAAGAACTAAATGTAGCTGAACTTAAAAGAGCTCTGTTTAAATCAGAGGAGATCTGAAAAAAAAAAAATCAGAGGAGATCTGTATGAAATTCTGAGTGTATTTCCATGTCCGGGGAACATAGCCCTGCTGCAGAGAGTCACACAGATGATACAGGGGAAAAGTGGATCTATGTATGATGGGAGGGAATGCTCTGGGAATTGAAAACCCTGGGAATGGGCAAACATGACTCGGAAGTGGTGGGTTCATTCCAGTCTCACAGTGCTAGGTGAGGGAAAGCAAAAGACAGAAGAACTTGTGCATTCTTAAAAAGCAGTGGGTTCCATTCACCCTGGTACTAAAAATCACCTGGGGACTTTATGAAGAACACATATTTCCAGGCCCACTGCAACCCCTGAATTAAGAGGAGCCTTATAATCTAGACTTTAAAACAAGAAGCCTCAGGTGATTCCGATGAGGAGCTGCATTGGGAACCGCACTGTTACCCACACTAATGTCTGGTTAGCACTTCATTAACAAGTGTTAAACTCTTGGAAAATAAGGCTTTCTCAGAAAACAAAAGAAAGTGTTTTCCATTTAAATTCAAATATACCAATGGAAGTCCATCAATACTCTGGAACTTCCATGAAAATGTGATCTTTTTTTTTGGTCTGGTGATCGGTTTATTTTTTGTTTTGGGTTTTTTTTTTTTTTCAACTGCTGACTTTTCCTTCAGTAATGAACATTTTTTAGCTGGCTGTGGACATTTATTCAAATATAGGCCTCAAACTGTCCAGATTCTGTCAGGATGGATAAAGAAAGAACAGCTCAAGATATTACTTGAAACCTTGCTAAGACACTATTAATATTTCAAAATTTGGGGTAGGTAAGAATAAAAACAGTTTAGGTCACATATAATTTTCTTTCTCCATGCCTTTTAAAGACTTCTCCACATATTTGTTAACTTCTTTTCATTTCTATACGTACAATTTTCTTTATTGCCTTCCACTTGCATTTGAAAGTAACCTTACTTACAGTTCCAAGTCCTGTCTACAGGTTATACGTGGAGGTTACATTTCAGTTGTTAATTAATTGTTCAATAGACATTTTTCTTCTCTCTCAAATGAATTTCCAAGAGGAGGGGCACAGATTCTACTTCTTTAATACCCAGAATATTCAAAATTATTTCTTAAATGTAGTAGACTCTCAATGTCAACTTACTCAACAGATTTTTTTTTTTAAGCACCGAATTTTCTTAATTGAAAAAAAAAGTGTACCTACCTGTGCTATTCAAAACAGGAGCCACCAGCCACACTTAGTTACTGGAATTTAAATCCAAAGGAATCAGAATTCAACAAAATGAACAACCTAGTTCTTTTGCTGCACCATGCCCTATTTCAAGTGTTCAGCAGTCATATATGGCTCCCACACTGGACTGCACAACACAGATAAAAGACATTTCTGCCAGTATAAAAAAATGCTACTGGACAGTGGTGATCTATACAAATCCTTTTACCTTTCTTCCTTCTTTCTTTCCTTCCTCCAATTAATCACCATTTTAAAAAAAGATTTTATTAGAGAGAGAGAGAATGCACACGTGCACAAGAGAGCACTAGCAGAGGGAGGGACAGAGCGAACAGGGAGGTCGCCAGGGCGCTGGATCCCAGCATCCTGGGATCATGACCTGAGCCCAAGGCACAATCTTAACTGACTGATCCACCCAGGTGCCCCTGACCATTCTTTTAATAAGTATATTTTAGACACCTTCTAATAGGCTAGACCATTTATATTCAAGCTCTACTGGTGGTATCAAGGACATAATGATCCCTGCTCTCAAGGAGGTGTTGGTCTAGCTAATAAACTACTCAGTGTGCACATAATGCAATGACTGCATAGCTTATTTTTATTAGAAAAACTCGTTCAATAAATGCTTTGAATATATTGACAATTCACATATGTTAACTATTCTAATCTTTTTGATGGGCTATCCAATTACATAAATCCTCAGTTTACAGACAAGAGTATTAAGTTACAGAAAAGTTATACCACACTGACTGGTACATATTTAGGATATCACCCTTAAAAATGTTCTTGTTTATCCATAATATGGAGCACATGAGTTAGGTTTTCTTGTTGTTGTCTTTCTTGTTCATTCAAACATTTATTAAGTTAACATGATATTTTAAAAAACATCTGAGTCCTGTAAGCAAGAAGTTCATAGACTACTGGGGAAATAGAGATACAAATAATAATAACACAACATAATAAATCCTTCATGGCAATTCAGTGGAAGAACGAATGGAAGCATGGAGAGATCTTAGACTGTTCCGAGAAAGTTTCAGTGAGAAGGTGGCACTTAATCTTGGAAACCACTATAATAAGGCCCTTCTGAGAGAAGAGGACAGCGAAGGTAGAAAGAGAGGAAAGACCCTGGTGTATTCTGGAACACGCCACAATATTCTGGAACACACCACAAGTCAAAGACGAATTCTCTCTGCTGGTTACAATGAAGGAGATGAATCAGCTACCAAATCTCTGATCCTGGTTTGCAGCTCCAGTGACTACTCTAGGCATGCACTACCCTCCTCCCCATATGGAAACTATTCTGCATGGATGGATGTATTTACTTTAAATTGAATAGAAAGTACAGAGAGTCTCCATATACCCCATCCCTGCAAGAGTTTCCTTTATTATTAACATCTTCCATTGATGTGCCACATTTATTATAATTGATGAATACTAATACATTCTTTTTTATTTAAATTCCATTTAAATTCCATACACTGTAGTATTAGTTTCAGGGGTAGAATTCAGTGATTCATCCATTGCATATGACACCCAGTGCTCATTACATCACGTGCCTTCCTTACTGCCCACCACCCAGTTATCCCATCTTCCTACTGACCTCCCATCCAGCAACCCTCTGTTTCCTATAGTTACGAGGATCTTATGAATTGTCTCCCTCTCTGTTTTCCTCTTGTTTTCCCTCCCTTTGCCTATGTTCACCTGTTGTTTCTTATAATCCACATATGAGTGAGATCATATGGTATTTGTTTTTCTCTGACTTATTTCATTTAGCATAATACCCTCTAGTTCCATCCACACCATTGCAAATGGCAAGATTTCATTTCTTGATGGCTGAGTAGTATTCCATTGTATATAAATACACATCTTCTTTATCTAGTTGTCTGTTGTTGGACATCTGGGCTCTTTCCATAGTTTGGCTATTGTGGACATTGCTGCTATAAACATTGGTGTGCATGTGCCCCTTCAAATGCCCTGGTTAGTATTTGGATGGGAGATAACTTATTAAGTAAAGTTGATAATTTACATTAAGGAAAAGTTCTGTGTTGTGTAGTTTCATGGGGCTTACCAAATGGATAATGTCACAATTACAGTATCAGACAAGAGTTTAACTGCTCCCCAAAATCCTCTATGCTCCACCTATTTGTTGTTCCCCTTTCCCTCAACCCTTGGCAACCACTGATTTTTTTTTTTTACTGTTTCCATGGTTTTTCCTTTTCCAATATATCATACAGAGAATGTAGCCTTTTCCAGATTTACTTCTTTCATGTAGCACTATGCATTTAAATTTCCTCTGTATCTTTTCATGGCTTGGTATCCCATGTCTTGCTATCTCTGAATCATATTCCACTGTATGAGTGTATCATGATTTGTTTACCCACTCACCTATTGAAAGACATATTGATTGCTTCTAGATTTTGACAATTATAAATAAATCTGTTATAAACATCCCTGTGCAGGTTTTTGTATGGACATATGTTTGCAACTCATCTGAATAAACACTAAAGAGCACAAAAGCTGTATTGTATGATAAGACTATGTTTAGTTTTATAAGAAACTTGCAATTTGTCTTCCAAAGGGGTCACACAATTTTGCATCATCACCAGCAATGAATGAGAGCAGCTATTGCTTCACATCCTCACCAGCATTTGGTGTTGTAAGTCTTTCAGATTTTGGTCAGTCTAATGGCTGGTCAATCTAATAGTATTGGTATCTCCTTGTTTTCATTTGCAATTCCCTAATGACCTATGATGTGGAGCATCTTTTCCTATGTTTATTTGCCATCTGCATCTTCTTTGGTGAAGTATCTGCTCAGATCTTTTGCCAACATCTTCATTGGGTTGTTCATTTTTTGTTGAGGTCTAAAGGTTCTTTGTATATTTTGGATAACAACACTTTATCAGATGAACAAAGACAGTTTTATTCCCTTCTTCCCAATCTGCATCCAGTGTTCTTGTCTTGTCTCATCTTTAGTGCATTAGATAGGTGTTCCAGTAAAATTTTGTTAGGGAGTGGTGAGAAGGGTCATCCTTGCCTTGTTCCCCAACTTAGGGTGAAAGCATCTAGTTTCCTACCATTAAGAAGGCTGTTAGTTGTAGTATTTTTGTAGATGTTCTTTATCAAGTTGAAGAAACTTCCCCTCTATTTTTAGTTTACCAAGAGTTTATTTTAAGTGAGTGTTGTATCTTGTCAGATGCTTTTTCTGTATCTACTGATATGATCATGTGATTATTTTCTTCTTTAGTCTGTTGATATAATGGGTTACGTTAATTGTTTGTCATAGCTTCAACTGCCCTTGCATACCTGAAATAAATTACATTTGGTTGCAGTATATAATCCTTTGCATAGAACATTGGATTTGATTTGCAAATATTTTACTGAGAATTTTCACATCTATGGGTGAGAGGTACTGGATTGTAGTTTTCCTTTCTTATAATGTCTATGTCTTTGTGTACTAGAATAACACTGGCCTCAGAGAATGAGTTAATACATATCTACTTAACTTCTACTTTTTGGAACAGACTATAGGAATTGGTGTCCTTAGTTCCTTAGATTCTTGGTAAAAATCACTAATGAAACCATCTGGGCCTAGTGCTTTCTGCTTTAGAAGGTTATGAATTACTGGTTTCAATTTCTTTAATATTATAGGCTTATTCAGATTATTTCTCCCTGTGTGAGTTTTAGTAGATGTGTCTCTCAAAGAATTGGCCCATTTCATCTAAGTTGTCAACTTTGTGGGTATGAAGTTACTCAAAATATCCTTTTATTATTCTTTTAATATCTGTGGCATCAGTAGTGACAGTTCCTCTTTCATGTCTGAAATGATTAATTTGTGTTTTATCTCTTTTTTCTTGGTTAGCCTGACTAGATGTTTTGATATTTTATTTTCATTGACCTTTTGCTTTTGATTTCTTTTTTTCAATTTGAAGGATTTTTGCTCTTACTTTTATATTGTTTTTGCCTACCTTATATTTAATTTATCCTTATTTTTCTAGTTTTCCTAAGGTGAAAGATACATTATTGATTTTAGATCATCTTTTTTTAATATATGCATTCAATGCTATGAATTTCACTCTAACATTGGGTTTGTCACATCTCACTAATTTTGAGAGTCTTTATTTTCATTTTCATTTAGTTACAATATTTTAATTTTTCTTGAGTTCTTTATCTATTTAGAATTGTATTTCTTACTCTAAATATTTTGTGATTTCCCAGTCATCTATTATTGATTTCTATTTTAATTCCACTGTGGTCTGAGAGCATACTTTCATGGTATCTATTCATGAAATCTATCATCATACTTGTTAAAGTGTGTTTTATGGCCCAGAATGTGGTCTACCTTGGTGAATGTTTCATGTGCACTTGAGAAGAATGTATATTCTACCATTGCTGGACCAAGTGTTTTATAAATGTCAATTAGACCCAAGTGATTGATGGTACTATTCAGTTCAGCTATGTCCTGATTTTCTGCCTGTTGTATCTATCAACTACTGGTAGGTATTGAAGCCTCCAAATATAGTAGTGGATTTATCTATTTTTCCCTGCATTTTATCAGTTTCTGCCTCACGTATTTTGATGCTCTGTAAGTACAGACACATTAAAGATTGTTATGTTTTATTGGAAAAATATCATTTTATCATTATCATTATGTAACGCACCTCTTTATCAGTGGTAGGTCTCTTTGCTTCAAATGTCTGCTCTACCTAAAATTACTATAGCTACTCCAGCTTTCTTTTGATGGGTGCCGGCCAGGTATGTCTTTCTCCAACCCTTTACACTAAATTCATCTGTCTTTATGTTTAACATGGGTTTCTTGCACACAACATTTAGTTTGGCCTTGTTGTTTTTGACCATCTAAGCCATTCAGGTGCCCCTTAAAGTCTCTTTTAATTAGTACATTTAAACCATTCACATTGAAAGTGATTACTGGGGGCACCTGGGTGGCTCAGTGGGTTAAAGCCTCTGCCTTCGGCTCAGGTCATGATCCCAGGGTTGTGGGATCAAGCCCCGCATCAGGCTCTCTGCTCAGCGGGGAGCCTGCTTCCCCCTCTCTCTGTCTCTGCCTGCCTCTCTGCCCACTTGTGATCTCTGTCTGTCAAATAAATAAATTAAAAAAAAGAAAGTGATTACTGATATATTTGGATTAATATCTACTACATTTGTAATTGTTTTCTATTCATTGCCCTTTTTTGTTTGCTTCTAATTTTGTCTTCCACTCTTTTTCCGCCTTCTCGGGTTTTAACTGAACATTATATATGATTCCATTTTCTCTCCTTAGTGTTATCAGTTATACCTAAAAAAATTTAAAACTTTTGAGTAATTGCCCTCCAGTTTGAAATATACATTTACAACTAATCCAAGTCCACATTCAAATAACATAATATGCCCTCACAGGTAGTGCATGTGCCTTAAAACAGAGTATTCTCAATTCCTTCTTCCATCCCTTACTACATAGCTTACTACATAGCTTACTACATAGCTTCATTCATGGTTTCACTATTGAATGGTTTCACATTGAAAACACTGTTGCTAATACTATCTTGAACAAATTATCTGTTAGATCAATTAAAAATAAGAAAAATAAAAGAATTTATTTGACTTTTATTTGTTCCTTCTCTAACAGTCCTTCTTTCTTTGTATAGATCCAAGTTTCTGACCCCCATCATTTTCCTTCTCTCTGAAAACCTTTTAACATTTCTTGCAAGTAGGTCAACTGTTGACAAATTTCCTCAATTTTTGTGTCTGAGAAAGTCTTTATTTCTCCTTCACTTTTGAAGGATTTTTTGCTAGATACAGAATTCTAGGTTAGTAGTTTTTTTTTCAATACTCTAAATATTTCACTTCATTCTCTTCTTCTTGGCATGGTTTCTGAAAAGAAGTCCCATCTAATTCTGATCCTTGACCTTCTATAGGCAAGCATTTTTCCACTGGCTTATTTTAGGATTTTCTCTTGTTTTTGAGTTTCCTATAGTTTGGATATGCCTAGATGTCGATTTCTCTGGTATTTATCCTACTTCTGGTCTGAGCTTCCTGGACCTGTGGCTTGGTGTCTGTGTTTAATTTTGGAAAATTAGCTACCATTAAAAACATATTTCTTCTGTTCCTCTGTCTTCTACTTCTGATACTGATAATATATATATATGTTACACTTTTTGTAATTGTCCTATGGTTCTTGAAAGTGCTATTCAGCCTTTTTCATCCTATTTTTTCTCTTTGTATTTCAGTTTTGGAAGTTTCTACTGATATAACTTCAAGCTCACTGATTTTTTCCTTGACCGGTTACAGTCTACACATAAATCCATGAAGGACAGTTTTCATTTCATTTGGTGTTTTTGATTTCTAGAATTTTCTTTTGATTCTTTCTTAGAGTTTCTATTGCTCTGCTTACATTACACATCTTTTCTTGCATTTTGTTCACTTTTCTCATCAGAGACCTTAGCATACTAATCATAATTATTTTAAATTCCCTGTCTGATAATTCCACAATCTCTGCTATATATGAATCTGGTTCTGATACTTACTTTGCCCATTCAGACTGTGCTTCTTGTCTTTTAGTATGCCTTACAGACTTTTTGTTGAAAGCCAAACATGATATACCAGGTAAAAGGAACTGAGATAGTGAGAGTTTTAGGTTTATCTGCCTAGGAGTTAGACTATGTTTACTGCTTGCTATAATTGTGGTGGCAGAGGCTGTAATTTCCTTCAGTATCCTTCTTGTTTCTTCTCCCTTATTGCCTCTGGGTTTTCCTAGCAACATCTTAAATAGGCGTCCAGTTCTTTTAGCTATAATCCTCCTTATTATACATGAGCCCTATTGATATGGTGGTAAAGTGTGGGGAGAGGGGAAGCATTCTATAATCCTGTGGTTAGGTCTTAGCCTTTCAGTGAACCCTTCCACCATATGGAAGGCTAGAGAGAGTTGGCTTGGGTATGTCCCTTTCCCCATGTCAGTTAGGCTTTGGTATAACTCTAGTGATTAAGCTCTAGTAAAATAATTTCCCTTGAGAAAGGGCCTTGTTAAGGAGAACAGAGGGCTCTGGGGGTGTTTTAGAAGTGTTACTTTCCTCTCTTTCTCTCCCTAAAGTATGAAGGGATTTTTCTGAGATTTCACTGAGAACCTGGTAGGGCTCCTAGAGGTAAAACTCAGGAAAGGGTGGGAAGGCTCCTAAGAAAAGTCCCCTTTGGAGTTTCTCTCAAACTAGTCTACACTGAGCCTCCAGCAATTCATCAGTTTCTATTATGATGATGATGGTGATGATGATGATGATGTCACCATACAGTACATCATTAGTTTTTGATGTAGTGTTCCATGACTCATATAACACCCAGTGCTCTATGTAATACGTGCCGTTCTTAATACCCCTCACTGGGCTAACACATCCTTTCCCCTAAAGCCCTCAGTTTATTTCTTGGAGTCCACAATCTCTCATGGTTCATTTTCCCCCTCCAATTTCCTAACTCATCAGGTTCAATCTAAAGTTTTCCTACTATTCTGGCTGTAGCTGTGGGCTTCTGCTTATAACCAAGATGTAATGAAGGCCTAAAAGTTCTTGCTTCCATTTGAAATTGCAATGCTCTGACCTTGGCATAAAACAATTATTTTCTAGCCTGGTTTTCTACATCCTATCATGTCTCTAAACAGTTGTGCCACATGTCAAGAGGTCCTAACTATGGACTGATTTGTGCCCTCCAAAAATGCATATGCTGAAGCCCTAATCCCCATGTGACTGTATTGGAGATAAATCCCCTAAGAAGGTAGTTAAGGTCAAATGAGGTCATGAGGGTGGAGCTCTCATCTGACAGATCCGGTGTCCTTATAAAAGAGAGAGAAACACCAGGAGGAGGGGCAAGATGACAGAGAAGTAGGGGACATCCTGTTTCAACCAGTCCCCTAAAGTGAGCTAATTATCTACCAGAACACTCTAAACACCCATGAAACCAGCCTGAGATGTGGGATTATACACTTCTGGATCTCTACAGGGGCAGAAGACACCAGTGGAGAGGTAAAGTGGAGTGGGAATGCTCAGACGGATATCGGAGGATAAACAGAACGGGGAGGGAGCCACCAGAACCAACCCATTGGAAAGTAATACCCTAACATGAAAGTACCCTGTGGTTGGGAACCAGCATTAACTTGGAGTCTGGTTAAAAGCACTTAAAAAGAGCTAAAGATCTTAAGGGGCAGCTGGTGGAATTGGGTGGCCACGGGTACAGGCCTAAGCCCACGGACCCAGGACAGCCACCACCGGTGACCACCCATGCCAGAGAGAGTGTGACAGAGCTGCCAGTTCCTGGTCCTGGAGTCCCCAGGGTTGCACGGCTTGCACCACCACCCGGCTGGACGCACTCGTGACACTGCATGAGGGAGTTTGGTGATGGTGCCAGCCCGCACTCCCTAGAACTTTTGCACTCTGTATACACTGCGCGACTGGGGTCTGACCCACTCCCCACCCATGCCTGAGAAAGCTCCCTGCGGGTGCTAGCTGGCAGTCTCTAGGACCATCCGAGGGTCTGGACTCTCCCACCCAGGCCTGAAGGGACTCCACCTGATCTCCAGTCAGGATCCCGAGGTGGTAACCTGTGCAACCGTGAGGTCTGGACCCCAGGCAGCAGTCCTGGCAAAGGCAGTCACTGGAAACAGGCTCCCTGGACCAATATCACTTGGGGTTTTAGTGCCATGGGGTTGCAGAGACAAGCGGGCACTTCAGGCAACCCCTGAGACAGTGGTGGGGGATGTGCACTGCCAGTGGGAAGTTGCACAGCTCAGCGGAGTTTGCAGAGGGGGAGTCTGCATGTCTGGACCACCCAGAGAGAAGGCTTCTCTCTGAGATGGAGGTCCTGGAGCCTGTGGGTGCAGTTTGCTTTACACTAAACCTCCGAAACGGCAAAAAGCCCCCAAAGAACAAAACCTCCAAAGAACAAAAGCCTGAAAAACTGGTTTCCACAGAGCCCAGCCCCATGATAGGGTGCAGGAGGACTCAACCCAAGCAAGACTGACTGAAAAACAATGAGGCAGGCCCCTCGCCCAGAAAGCCAGCCAAAAGAAGGAGAAGACAACTACCACAGGGTCCCCATAAAACTGTAAACCCCAACATCAGGAGAAAACAATATATTAAGTTCCCTGTATTGCTCTGTATATATTTCATAGCTACAACTTTTATTTTTAATTTGTTCTCACTATTCTTGTTCTTTTAAATATCTTAACCTACTTACCATTACAACTAGAGGTTTAATCAACATACTCCATAATAACCTTTTAACTTGAAGTTTTTTCATACCTATACCTGTATTTTTCTTCTCTATTTTTAAAAATATACATATAGATATAAGTTTCAAGGTAATCCTCTTTCCTAATCAATACTATCCCTATATAAAAACCAATTTTAATCTTCCTGTATCTCTGGAAAGTTGAGTCCTTTAACAAAGATATCAAGATACACCCAGGAAGCATGAAAATAACCTTCCTTCCCCACATGGAAGATTTATAACCACCCTTCCATCTTTTCCTTCTGTCAGTGTTTCTTTGTATTTGTTTCTGTTCTGGTATTATATAAATCTTATCCTTGGGGTTCATTTTGGCTGGTTTTTTTTTTTTTTTTCATCATTTACTTTAGTCGGTCTTTTTATTTGTCTGTTTTTGTATACCTTATAAATCTTACCTTGGGCCCATTCTGGCTGAGTCTTCTCTCTTTTTTTCTCTCTCTTTTTTCTTTTTTCTTTTTGGTGGTGACTTCTGATTGCTCGGAAGCATTCCTGGGTGCACCTTGTCTGGATTGTGGCTGATAAATTCAGCTATACATCCCCTCAATGACCTCTCACCAAAATGACTAGGATGAGGAACACCCAACAGAGGAAAAATTCATACTTTGCCCTCTCCATCAGAACTATTGGATATGGACATAAACAGTATGTCAGAAGGGAATTCAGGGTAACAATTATCCAGGCAATGGCTAGGTTGGAGAAAACCATTAGTGACAACATAGAATCTCTAAAGGTAGAAGTGAAAGCCTCCTGGGAAGAAGTTAAAAATGCTATCAATGAGATCCAATCTATCTAAATACTCTAACAGCTAGGGCAACCAAGGCAGAAGATAGAATTAGTGATTAAAGGACAAACTGATAGAGAAAAAGAATCAGGAGGAGGCATGGAAGAAACAGCTTAGAAACCATGAAAACAGAATTAGGGAAATAAATGATGCCATGAAACATTCCAACGTCAGAATTATTGGGATCCTTGAGGGGGTGGAAACAGAGAGAAGGATAGAAGATATAGTTGAACAAATTCTGGATGAAAATTTCCCAATCTGGGGAATGGAACAAGCGTTCATGTCCTAGAGATAGAAAGTACACCCCCCAAGATGAACGAACCTAGAAAGACCTCAAGACACTTGATTGTGAGACTGATGAATCATAACTGTAGACAAGAGCTTCTGAGGGCAGCTAGGGGGAAGAGATTCCTTATGTATAGAGGAAGGTCCATCCGAATAATGTCAGACCTGTCCACAGAAACCTGGAAAGCCAGAAAGGGCTGGCAAGACATATTCAGGGCAATAAATGAGAAAAATATGCAGCCAAAAACACATTATCCATCAAGGTTGACATTCAAAATGGATGGAGAGATAAAGAGAGTCCAATACCAGCAAGGTTTAAAAGAGTACGTGACCACCAAGCCAGCACTACAAGAAATATTAAGAGGAGGTCTATAAAGGAAGAAAGAACCCAAGAGTGTTATAGAACAGAAATTTACAGAGACAATCTATAGAAACAAGGACATCACAGGCAACATGATGTCAATAAAAACAGATCTTTCAATAATCACTCTCAAGGTGAACAGCCTAAACACTCGTCATAAAACGGCAGGACCAGTCCATATGTTGTCTATAAGAGACCCATTTGGAACCTAAAGATACATCCAGACTGAAAGTGAAAGGATGGAGGAGCATCTTTCATGCCAACGGGCCTCAAAAGAAAGCTGGGATAGTGATTCTCATATCAGATAAATTAGATTTTCAACTATAGACTGTAGTTAAAGAAGGGTACTATATCATTCTTAAAGTGTCTATCCACCAAGATCTAACAATTGTAAATATTTATGCCCCCCATATGGGAGCAGCCAACTACATAAGACAACTGTTAATCAAGATAAAGAGTCATATTGATATGAATACGTTAATAGTAGGGAATCTTAACATGCCACTCTCAGTAACAGACAGATCATCCAAGCAGAAAATCAATAAAGAAACAAGAGCATTGAATGACACATTGGACCAGATGGACCTCATAGATATATACAGAACATTCCATCCTAAAACAACAGAATACTCACTCTTCTCAAGCATGCACAGAACTTTCTCCAGAATAGACCACATACTGGGTCACAAATTAGGGCTCAACCAATACCAAAAGACTGAGATTATTCCCTACATATTCTCAGACCACAATGCTTTGAAACTGAAACTCAACCACAAGAAAAGGTTTGGAAGGAATTCAAACACTTGGACGCTAAAGACCACCCTGCTTAAGAATGTTTGGATTAACCAGGAAATCAAAGAAGAATGTAAACAATTCATAGAAACCAATGAGAATGAAGACACATTAGTCCAAAACCTATGGGATATGGAAAAGGTGGTCCCAAGGGGGAAATACATAGCCATCCACGCCTCACTCAAAAAAAAAAAAAAAAAAAAAAAGAAAAGAAAAGAAAAGAAAAAGAAAGAAAGAAAAAATCCAGAATACAACAGCTCTCTTTACACCTTAAAGAACTGGAAAGTCAACAACAAATTAAGCCAGCCCATCACACAAGAAGGGAAATAATCAAGATTAGAGCAGAGATCAATGAAATAGAAACTAGAGATACAGTAGAACACATCAATGAAACCAGAAGCTGTTATTTTTTTTTGAAAGAATCAATAAGATTGATAAACCGTTGGCAAAACTAATCCAAAAGAAAAGAGAAAGGACCCAAATTAATAAAATTATGAATGAAAAGGGAGAGATCATGGGTAACACCAAGGAAATAGAAACAATCATCAGAAACTATTATCAACAGTTACATGCCAATAAATTAAGCAACCTAGAAGAAATGGATGCATTTCTGGAAACCTATAAACTTACAAAACTGAATCAGGAAGAAACTGACAACCTTAATAGACCAACATCTAGTAATGAGATTGACACAGTAATCAAAAACCTCCCAAAAAACAAGAGCCCAGGACCTGATGGATTCCCCAGAGAATTCTACAAAATGTTCAAAGAAGAAATAATACCTATTCTCCTGAAGCTGTTTGAAAAAAATAAAAACAGAAAGGAAACTTCCAGACTCCTTTTATGAAGACAGCATTACCCTGATCCCCAAACCAAGCAAAGACCCCACCTAAAGAGAATTTCAGATCAATAACCCTGATGAATATGGATGCCAGGATTCTCAACAAGATCCTAGCTAATAGGATCCAACAGTACATTAAAAAGACTACCCACCATGACTAGGTGGGATTTACCCCTGGGATGCAAGGGTGATTCAACATTCACAAATCAATCAATGTGATAGAACAAACTCGTAAGAGAAGAAAGAAGAACCACACAGTCACAGTCCTCTCAATTGATGCAGAAAAAGCATTTGACAAGCTATAACATCCGTTCCTGATTACAATGATTCAAAGTATAGGGATAGAGGAAACATTCCTCAACTTCATAAAATCTATCTATGAAAAACCCACAGCAAATATTATCCTCAATGGGGAAAAGCTGACAGTCTTCCCCTTGAGATCAGGAACACCATAAGGATGTCCACTCTTGCCACTGTTGTTCAACATAGTCCTAGAAGTCCTAGCAACAGCAATCAGACAACAACAACAAAATAAAAGGTTTTCAAATTGGCAAAGAAAAAGTCAAACTCTCTCTCTTCATACATGACATGGTACTATATATGGAAAACCCAAAAGACCCCACCCACAAACTACTAGAACTCATACAGCAATTCAGTAATGTGGCAGCATACAAAGTCAATGTACAGAAATTAGGTGCTTTCTTATACACTATACACTTTCTTATGCACTTATACACTAACAATGAAAACACAGAAAGGGAAATTAGAGAATCGACTCCATTTACTATAACACCAAGAACCATAAGATACCTGGTAATAAACCTAACCAAAGAGGTAAAGGATCTGTACTTGAGGAACTACAGAACACTCATGGAAGAAATTGAAGAAGACACAAAAAGATGGAAGAGCTTTCCATGTTCATGGATCAGAAGGATAAACATTGTTAAAATGTCTATATTGCCTAGAGCCATCTATGCTTTCAATGCCATCCTGATCAAAATTCCACCAGCATTTTTCAAAGAGCTAGAACAAACAATCCTAAAATTTGTATGGAACCAGAAGAGCTCCTGAATTCCTAAGGAAATGTTGAAAAAGAAAAACAAAATTGGGGGCATCACGTTGCCTGATTTCAAGCTTTACTACAAAGCTGTGATCACCAAGACAGCATGGTACTGGCACAAAAACAGACACATAGACCCATGGAACAGATAGAGAGCCCAGATATGGACCTTCAAATCTATGGTCAACTAATCTTTGACAAAGCAGGAAAAAATATCCAGTGGAAAAAAGACTGTCTCTTTAATAAATGATGCTAGGAAAATTGGACAGGTATGTATAGAAGAATGAAACTCGACCATTCTCTTACACTATACACAAAGATAAACTTGAAATGGATAAAAGACCTCAAAGTGAGGCAGGAATTTATCAAAATCCTAGAAGAGAACATAGACAGTAACCCTCTTCAACATCGGCCATAGCAACTTCTTTCAAGACATATCCCCAAAGACAAAGGAAACAAAAGCAAAAATGAACTTTTAGGACTTCATCAAGACTAAAAGTTTCTGCACAGCAAAAGAAACAGTCAACAAAACAAAGAGGCAACCCACGGAATGGGAGAAGATATTTGCAAATGACACTATTCAGACAAAGGGCTGATATCCAAGATCTGTAAAGAACTCCTCAAACTCAACACACAGAAAACAGATAATCATGTCAAAAAATGGGCAGAAGACATGAACTGATACTTCTCCAAAGAAGACATACAAATGGTTAACAGACACATGAAAAAATGTTCATCATCATTAGCCATCAGGGAGATTCAAATCAAAACCACATTGAGATACCACCTTACACCAGTTAGAATGGACAAAATTAACAAGACAGTAAACAACGTGTGTTGGAGAGGATGTGGAGAAAGGGGAACCCTCTTACACTGTTGGTGGGAATGCAAGTTAGTGCAGCCACTTTGGAAAACATTGTGGAGATTCCTTAAGAAATTAAAAAATAGAGCTACCTATGACCCTGCAATTGCACTACTGAGTATTTACCCCATAGATACTGATGTAATGAAAAGAATGGCCACCTGTACCCCAATGTTCACAGCATCAATGGCCACAGTAGCCAAACTGTGGAAAGAACCAAGATGCCCTTCAACAGACAAATGGGTAAAGAAGATATGGTGCATATATACAAAGGAGTATTATGCCTCCACCAGAAAGTATGAATACCCAACTTTTGTATCAACATAGACAGGACTGGAAGAGATTATGCTGAGTAAAATAAGTCAAGCAGACAGAGTCAATTATCACATGATTTCACTTATTTGTGGAGCATAAGGAATAATATGGAGGACATGGGGAAATGGAGAGGAGAAGGGGGTTGGGGTAAATTGGAGGGAGAGACAAACCATGAGAGACTATGGACTCTGAGAAACAAACTGAGGGTTTTGAAGGAGAGGGGGGTTGGGGAGTTGGGTAAGCCTGGTGGTGGGTATTAAAGAGGGCACATATTACATGGAGCACTGGGTGTGGTGCATAAATAATGAATTTTGGAACACTGAAAAAAAGATAAATTAAGAAAAAAAAAGAGGGAGAAACACCACAGATCCCTTCTCCCCCTCCCCGCACCTAACTTTCCCTTTCTCTTCAGTATGTGAAGACTCAGGAATTCCTGATATATCTCAGCATTAATTGAACCCTACTAGAACCTCAATCGAATTTTCCAACATTTAAGACTGTGAGAAAATAAATTTATGTTATTTAAGTGACCCAATCTTTGGTATTTTTTAATGGCAGCCCTAGCAGAGAATGACAATCCTTTGTTGAATAATGTAACTTGTTTATGGAAAAGTTTGAATTTGTTGGTATCTAAAGTGGCTGCAGTGTTTTCAATTACTGTCTTCTCTTACGCACCTTCCCTTTCCAGTAGAGCAGTATGATCCCGTAAAGACTCCACAGCTTTATGGCCACGTTTAGTTACTAAAATTTAGTTCAAGTTAAAGCATCGATTTCAAAGTTCTTTTAAATTTCATCTTTTTCCCTTATTCTCAGGTGAGGTTTGAGTGGAAGTCCTGACTGTGGGTTTTGAGCTAGGAGGTGTAGGCAGGGTCTGGCTCTGAGATACCTCTGTCCTCAATCTCTTTAAAGCTTAAACCCTGAGGTTAACCTTGCTTCTTTAACGTTGACAGGCTTTAGATGCAATCTGTGTAGCAGTGCTCAAATTACTGGTCTTTTCATTGGACACACATGTAAATTCTTCATGGGTCTCCAAGAAGCCTCTCTACTATGCTGTTCCCTGACAGGACAGGCCCCCACGTAGCAGAGGATCATAGCCTCTGGTTGATGAAGAGTCCAACCCAGGAGCCAGCCTCCTAGACTGGGATATTAGAAAAATTTCTCTTGCCAGGTAATCTTGGCCGTGATTGCTGAAAATTCATACATATTTTTCGCATGCCAAAAGGAGGGAATTCAGACTGTTCTACTGCTTCCCTCTCTCTGCAGTGTCTGTGTGTTTAACCCTGTTCATCCTTCACAGATAAGCACACAGGTGAAATCCTAAACTGTGTTTAAGGACGACAGTTAAGGACAAACCAAGGACCTTGTGAATTTATGTTTAGAAATATTATCTTATCCTCTAATTCTTTAATTGTTATTCAACTTCCCTGGGATGAGTCTTTTGACTTAATTAGTTCGACAACTATTTAGTGTGTACCCAACATATACAAGGCAAAAAAATAAATAAATAAAGTTGTCCATAATTCTCCCTGCCCTCAGATATTTCAGGAGAGCTAAAAGAGATACATAAATACTTTTAATATCAAGGTAAAAGATGACATGTGACATAAGAGAGTGTTCCTAGAATTCAAAAAGGAAGAAATAACTCCATTTTTTATTCACCCCTGAAAGATTTAGAGAACAGGACACTTGGACTGTGTAGGATTCACATGTCAGAGAAAGAAAAGATACTCTAGATTCTAAAACAACAGCACAGAAATGGAAAAACACTCGAAACTGTTGGGAAAAAGATATCTTTTTAAGGTATCCCTCCTCTGACGTTAATACTGGAAGGAAAGAGATGTATGGAAAAGAAGAGAGGAATGAGTAGTAAGAACTAATTAAGCAGTCAGGTTTTTCTACCTTTAAGCAGATCTGTGCTGCACTTTGCACAAACCTATACTGATAAATCTGTTAAATCCCAATTATGCTTAAACTTCTCATTCTTTTCTACTAAATTAATAGACATTAGAGTAACAAGTCTTGTAAAGCAAATTTCTATCTTTACAATTTTTTTCTTCATTCATCAATCATTCACTATGTATATCTAGCCACCATGAGAAATACTAAAGTTAAAACAATCTCACCCCAACAGGAACCTAAAGTTAATTTTCATTTCCCTGATTTGTTGTTTTTACCCAGATAGGAAAATAACTGATGCCCATGAGCCTGATCTGATTATAGTTTATTATTCAACTCCAACCCCCAACACATAGTTCCTGTTCTTTCTACTTCTGTCATTAAGCTAATGTAGGAATAACTTCTGACATAATGTTAACTTAAGCTGTTACTACTTGTTACTACTGGAATAGAATGGTTATATTTTGGCTCTTTGTCATTGAGTGCCGAAAATGAATTTTTTAAATTACTAATTGGCATATTCTTTCTCTGGTATTTCCATGAATTTGAAGTGACTACTTTCATCAAGTACATATGCATTCCTTACACGGATTTTCCAAATGAACTGCCAATCAAACTGCTGTACTCATTTCAAAAATGAATATAACGTAGGTATAAGAAACTAGGTAAAGTAAAGCTCCTTTATTACAGAAATTTTAATTTTAACAAGATCTCTTAAATCAGCTGTTCCACTATGATTCTGCTAATTACCAGAGGCAAATTGTATTTGAATGAATGTAAGGCAGAGAGGCTTTTTAGAACAAGCCGTTCCTTGAATGATCGTCAGTACATCCTACGTAACAATATACATGCTACCTGTAGATGTCACTATATCCTTATAATTCTTCTCAGTGACCTACACTCTGCACCACACTCCCACAACCATCAGTTACAGGAAGGAGTATTTGAAGGAATGTTGAATTCCTGTTTTCTAAGCAGAAAAATGAAAGGCAAGATTTTCTGGAATACAAAATATAAAATTACAAATCAGACAGTAACACACAAACCAGAAGGAGTGCTTTCAAAGGTAGATCATCATATTCACCAACTTTGTTTCATTAGTCAATTTGATCACCTTTCAGGTTAAAAATGAGACCCAAGCAAGAATGTTGCTATTACCTCTCTTTTGTTGTGTATTTATACATGATCTGTAAAATCTTAGGCTAAAATAAATAAAATCACGTTTCAACAACTGTTATCGCATAAGATATTAGAGTTCAATAAAATATATTTCTTTTTTTTTTTTTAAAGTGTTAAAATGATGCTTTCTTGTATTAATTAATGGCAGAAGAAATATAAACAAATATGCCTGGTTTTAAGAATAAGTTTTTACTTTGGCAGCCTTTTGCCTGAGAATTGGAATCGGCAAAAGCTCAAAAACTAGGCATGAGTGATTTGTTGTCCTCTCCCCACTCAATTGCGTGACACAGCAGTTAACACATAGGATGGGGTGCTGTATAAAACACTCATGATAGTAGTATAGGAATCTCGGGCAAGCCAAGTGCTCAATGACAATTCGTGAAGTAAACTATGGATGTTGCTAGAGCAAGAAATCACTGGGCATGGGTGCTAAGGTTTCAGTAGTTTTCCTTCTTGCACTGTGCTACAAAACACTGGGCCTAGTTTTTTGTTCATTGCACAGTCATGTCCCTTTCATTAATTGGGACTTAGGGATCACTTTATCACAGCTTGTAACATACCAAAGTGTTCCAGGTGTGAAGCGAAGGACACTCAGAAGTGACTTGGGTGTCTTACAAGGCCTAGAAGGCCATATTTAGTCTAAGTTGCAGAGACAGACCTCCCCCAGGGAGAGAGCAGTAGCAGAACAGCCAAAGTTGAAGCAGTAAATGATCTCAGCTTTTCAAAGGCAAAGAGAGTTGGAGAAAAGGAGTTCTGGTTAATTAAACACAGCTTTTCAAGTAGGAAAGTGCATGTCTAGGTTATCTTCCAGTTGATGCTGATTCCCAAAGAGCAGGGTTCACCCGAAACTCCCCTGGATCAACAGGAGGGTTATGGAATCATCCTTCTACACCATAGGCCCCGAAAAGAGAAAAAGAATCAAGTAAGTCATGGAGTTGGAAGGACCATGAGTGAAAAACTAAGAATATAAAGACAAAAATAAAGTAAGGTGTGTAGAATGGAAAAATCTGAAATGAATCCTATATAATAGTATGGATTTGGGCAAGCATCAATAATGGCAAGGCTCAACTGAGGCATTCTGAAGCCAGGGGTGGCCCCTGCCAATGCGATTAAGGCCTTTTTGTAAATGTTCTTCATAATCTTTCTTAGATAGCAACTTCTTAGGGGGCTAAAACAGAGTCTCATTCATCTTGGTTCCCTCCATAGCATTCAGAAAATCATCTGGCACCTAAAGGATTCTCAAAAACTCATTTTTTTTTTATTTTTATTTTTTTATTTTTTATTTATTTTTATTTATTTATTTATTTTTTAAGATTTTATTTATTTATTTGACAGAGAGAGATCACAAGTAGACGGAGAGGCAGGCAGAGAGAGAGAGAGAGGGAAGCAGGCCCCCCGCCGAGCAGAGAGCCCGATGCGGGACTCGATCCCAGGACCCTGAGATCATGACCCGAGCCGAAGGCAGCGGCTTAACCCACTGAGCCACCCAGGCGCCCCTCAAAAACTCATTTTTAAAATAAAATAAACCAATGAAAGTAAAGATACACAGTAGAAAGAAAGGTTCTTGGGGGCTGTCAGTGATAAAGAATGGGAGGTCGAAAAACAGTCTGAACATCTGAATTTGGAGATTGCAAAATCTGGGGCTACTGTTGGACCCATGGAGTATAGAAGCAAGATTCAATTTGTAAACCAGAGATTCAATTCCTCCGAGGATAAATGGAGATGGTCTGTATTTAATGCAAGAGTCTATAATAAATGGGGCTTAAATCTTACTGGTTGGACATATAAGACATTAAGAGGCTAGAAAGGCAGATTGGGGATTCCTTGGTGGAGAGAATACATTTAAATTTTCAGAATGGGGGCACCTGGGTGGCTCAGTAACTAACTCAGTCAGTTAAGCATGACATGACCTTCAGCTCAGGTCATGATCCCAGGGCCAAGGGATCAAGCCCTATATCAGGTTCCCTACTCAGTAGGGAGTCTGCTTCTCCCTCTCCATCTGCCCCGTCCCTCCTTTTCAAGTTCACTCTCTCCCTCAATCTCTCTCTCTCTCTCTCTAAAAATAAATAAATAAGTTTAAAAAAAAATTCAGAAAGGATGAGCCCCCTGAGAGAATATGTATAACGTATACGAATGTGTGTAACATATATGAAGAAGGTCAGGAACTAAAGATTTGAGGGTATCTGGAATTAATAGGTAGGAGAGGAAGGAGAAGTCAGAGCCTTCTGAAGACAGAACTGTGTTGTAATAGCTGAGAAAAGAAAACTGTGGGAATAACAGGCAACCATGCTACAAAAATGAACAATATATACCAAAGGAACTTAGCTGGATAAATAAAAATAGCAAACAAAAACACTTTACTATTTTTTTTCCCAGGGGTTTTTAGTTCTCTACAAGAACTGTCTTACTCTGACACAGTACACTTATAAGTTAGACTTCTGACTGCTCAGGAAGGAGGTGGGGGGGGGCAGTGAGTGGAATAAGTGGTGAGCACACAGAAACCACATATATGGGCAGAGTATGTAAAAGAAGGTGTCTTAACAATCGATTACGTAGGTTCAAGGTGTAGGAAATAATTTTTTTTCACTCCATGGTCCTTTGCCTTCTCCATGGATGGCTGAACTAGAAGTGAAGCTAGACGAACTTCACATGTGGAGGTATGAGAGAAATAAGGAAGATACAGCATTGAAACATTCATCCATGATTTTTGTATTAAGAGAAAACAAGTATTTATTTTGTTTAAAAGTTATTATACCTTGTTTTTCCGGGTAGAGGGTGTATGGGCTATTATGAGTCTTTTGAAATCTACCCTCCTCACAGAGGAAAATGCACATTCACAGTGAAAGTTACCTGAAATGACAAGAAATTCTACGAATCTCTTCCAAGGATCCCAGAGTAAGATACCTTAATTTAGCAAATAGCCTGCAGAATTCATTGACTTGACTCTTTCCCCCCCCCCAAAGATTGATTGATTGATTGATTGATTGATTTGACAGAGATCACAATTAGGTAGAGAGGCAGAGAGAGAGGGGGGAAGCAGGCTCCCCGCCAAGCAGAGAGCCCGAGTCGGGGCTCGATCCCAGGATCCTGGGATCATGACCTGAGCCAAAGGCAGAGGCTTATCCCACGGAGCCACCCAGGCACCCCCATTGACTTGCCTCTTAAAGGGAGAAGAGAGAAGTAGGAGTCAGGAGTCCTATAACTCCCAGTTCCACTCCTCCCAGCTCAGCTGGGTCACCATGAAAAGAGAATATTACCTCTTAGAAGACAATTTCCTTCTTTACAAAATGAGGACGTGACTAAATTATCTCATAGGTCCCTTTTAGTGAAACAGATTATGTGTTGTGTTTCTACTCAAAAAGAGAATAGAGCATATCATCACTGAGAAGTTCATCTCCATTTATATGATTACATTTCTTCTTGCAAAAAGCAAAAGGCTGTTTTACGGATTATAAGATACATATTTCAATATATTCCCAGTTGATACTTAAAAGAAAGGCATTAATTATACCTCAGATCCCTGGGTGAACACTAGCTGCTCCTAAATAACTCTTAGTTTCAGCACAACTTTTAGGTCTTTCCTTATTGTTATTGTTATTGATACTGTTATTAGCCTTACTAACTTTGACCTCTTTTATAGGAGCTATCCAGCAGCCTGGAATACTGTCACAGCAGGTCACTTCCACCAGGGGAATGATCAAATTCAACTCTTAGAAATGTTAGACCACTGTTACCTTTGAACGATTTGAAGTTCTTCTGCAAAACAAGAACTGAAGAAGTCAAACAAGCTTCTTCACAGAAACCAAGAGCCTGGGAACAGAAAGAGTAGCAGGGTCAAATGGAGGTGCTCAAGATTACAGGGAAAGAGAGAAGAGATGAAGGAACCAGAAGTGAAAGGAGATGATGAGCACTGAGTGATGCACAGATTTGTTGAATACTATGTTGTATGCCTAAAACTCATGTAACGTTGCCTGTCAACTACAGTAATCAAAGTAAATTTAAAAAAAAAATTTTAACAAGTGAAAGGAGAATGAGGAGAGGACAGTCTAGCTGAATTTCTACGTCATGTGCTCTATCGTACCATACGAGTTTATCAGGAGTGGTTTCCTACCAAGATGCCCTTCAACAGACGAATGGATAAGGAAGATGTGGTCCATATACACTATGGAGTATTATGCCTCCATCAGAAAGGATGAATACCCAACTTTTTGTATCAACATGGACGGGACTGGAAGAGATTATGTTGAGTGAAATAAGTCAAGAGAGAGTCAATTATCATATGGTTTCACTTACTTGTGGAGCATAAGGAATAACACAGAGCACATTGGGAGAAGGAGGGAAGGGAGATGGGGGAAATTGGAGGGGAAGACAAAGCATGAGAGACTGTGGACTCTGAGAAACAAACTGAAGGTTTTGGAAGGGGGGCTGGGGAGTAGGGTGAGCCCGGTGGTGGGTATTATGGAGGGCACATATTGCATGGAGCACTGGGTGTGGTCCATAAACAATGAATTCTGGAACACTGAAAAGAAATAAAATTTTAAAAAGAGAAATATGTTCAACAACAACAATAACAAAAAGAATCAACTCAAGGCAGGTAGGTCTCCAGCTGAGAGTACTGAACCTCCACACTTTGGGAACCCACATTCTGTCTATATTGGAGAAGAAGGAAAGAAGCATTATCTGTTTGGTTGTTCTCAACCTAAGTGACCCCTTTAGAGTCATTAAGCCAAGTTTCAAGAAAGCATCTGTCTTCCAAACTAACACTTTTCTAGAACCCTGTGAAGAGGCATTTGGGGCAAATACAGTTTATGGAACTTAGCAGGATAGGATGATTATCTGTATAGCTAACTTCCGTGATGGGAATACTTAGGTTATTAGAGTTAATTCTAACATGCAGCCAGAATTTTTAGCCTCTATTTCAAAAAAGGGAAAAATATTCGAATACTTAACAGTCGACGAGCAGAACACTCCTAATCTTAAATACTGCTTAGAAAGCCCCTGAGCATCACATAACAATGGATCCAACAATACTAAGGCATGAACTCACACTGTGATACAGAACCAGGAGAATTGCACCCCTGCACGCACTGCTACTTGATTTCTAAACTTGCTGTAATTGCTTGCAAAGAGCTGAGGCAGCAATCATATAACAGTACTGCAGGGACAGCAAATAATAACCTTCCACATGATTTTTTAAAAACCAAACATTACCAAAATTGGATTCAACCGGTGTTTAAAAGCCCAAGTTGTTGATACAGGAAATATTCCGTTCTTTCCAGTACATCTCACAATGTAAGAGTTGGAAGGGACACTCTGGAAGGTATAACTATTTTCTGACCCCAGGGACCTTTAATTTAACATGGTGAATGTAGACAAGTTTACCAAATCTGTGGAGTCAGGAACTTAGCACAACACAACTGGGGCCCACAACATGAGGTGATTCTCTCAACTGCACTTAGAGTTTCAGAATTTTAGCTGGACAGTATGATTGATTGATATATATATATATATATATATATATATATATATATATATATATATCAAAGAATTTCAAATTCAAAGAATTTGAAAAATTTGAAAAAAATTCAAATTCAAAGAATTTGAAAAATTTGAAAAAATCTTGAAAAAAAATAATCAACTCAAGGCAGGTAGGTCTCCAGCTGAGAGTACTGAACCTGCACACTTTGGGAACCCACATTCTGTCTATATTGGAGGAGAAGGAAAGAACTGTTATCTATCTGGTTGTTCTCAACCTAAATGACTCAGAAAAATGAATTTGAAATTGAAAAGTTTCAATTTCAAAAATTTCTTTGAAACATATATACATATGTATATTTCAAAGAAATTCTTCCCTCCCTGTTCATTGTTCAGTTTACTCATTAATTTAGTTAATAAACATTTACTGAGGAACCACCATATGTTTACAAAATTAAAATAGACACTTTGCATATAAAGACAATTCGACAATATCACATGTTCCAAAAGCTCACAGTTGAGTCAAGGAGATAGACAAGTAGAGAAATATAGGATTATGTGAGGAATTCTAAGGCAGTCTCAAGCAGCAAGAATCTGACTCAGCCTGGGTGGGGTACGCTCAGTCAAGATCAATCATTAGCTTATTAATTAATCAGAGCATGATGCAAATTCAAGACAAAGTTGGTTACTACAGAAGTTTGGTGTTTTTACTTCTCGCCCTTGCTTTGTTCATGGTAACTTTGGTATTGTATTAGAATTATTCCTGCTATCTGTCTTCCTGGCTGGATTATGGTGCCTTAAAGGCAGTTCTGATTTCTTTATCATCTTATATTCCCAGGGCCCACTCCAGTGGTAAGGGCTCAATAAATACTGTAGAATAAACAACCAACAAAGTAGAAAGAAATTATTGTAACCAATGCTATGAATTATCTACCTACCTACCTACTACCTGTCTATCTATGGAAACCTATTTCTGACTAGACAGTCTTGGTTTTTCCTTTGAGTGTTTTTTAAATTATGCAATTAATTTCTATGATGGGACAGTTCTTTTCTTTCTATATACTATCCAGGAAGGTCTCTAATTTTATAAGAGAGAATCATATATAATGGAAAAACTGTCAGTGGATCCTGTATAGTAGTATATGCCAAAACTTTTTTTAAAAATGGACACATTTTATATGAAAATCATGAATTTCAAACACAATTTTTTTCATTTCTCGGATGTTTTCTAACAATAGAAATATTCTATTTATAAGACAGATTCCCACTGTGAAACAGAAGGCATGGGTGACAGATTTTGGGACGCAGAGATACTGATGATGGAACTGCATGCAGAATGGCAGGAACATCAGAAAAGGAGACCAAGCTTTTACAATTTTAATTAGAAAGGACAAAGGCAATTTCTCTTTCCTGAGTGCAGCCACTCGAGTGGAGTGGATATTATGACTTAGGCATGAGTACTAGGCATTTTGAGTCTTCCAATAAAAGATGAGGCAAGTGGCCATCTAAGGGTCTGTGGTTACTAAGGTTGAAGGAAGTCAGAGTTACAACCCAATGTAAGCGACTATGGATCAGAAGAGGCAGTGGTTACCTTCTAATCAGGCACAGAGGTGGGAAAGGTGCTGGAGTGGGGCAGATGAAGTGGCTCCGTGCCGCCCTAAGGACTGGCACGGACTGGCAGTGAGCGTCGGGCATCAGAGCTTCATGCAGGGTGTGGCAACACTGTGCCAGGCTCCAATCAGAAGGCACCCTGGTTACCGCCATACGTTAGAATGCTATTTACGACAGAAAGGGACTTCTGAGGCCAACCTCCCGTGGCCCTGGGCCAGGAACCAAAAGCAAGATGGTGGCAGTATAGGGGGGTGGTGGGGAATTACGTCACTAAAATAGTGGGAGTTCGGTAGCCAGTCATGCAGACACTGCGGAATTCCTGGATATCAGTGTCTCTTGTCCACCAGTGATTAGCAAACCATGCCTTGGGGCCATAGGACCGGAGTTGGTTTTTCAAAGGAAAGGCTTATTTGTAAGGGGGGGGCTGCTGTAAATGGGGGCATTCAGTTCATAAAAATGATTGACCCTGATGACAGGACAAAACACAATTGTAGGAGTTCATTAAGGACTGTGGGTCAGACCCTGCTGGTGCTACACCCAGATTCCTCCACCAGCTCTCGATCTGTGTGCCCCTAAGGCCCATCTTCTGTGTGCTTTTGTGTTTTTTTTTTTTTTAATTTTTTTTAATATAATTTTTTATTTTTTATAAACATATATTTTTATCCCCAGGGGTACAGGTCTGTGAATCACCAGGTTTACACACTTCACAGCACTCACCAAAGCACATACCCTCCCCAATGTCCATAATCCCACCCCCTTCTCCCAAACCCCCTCCCCCCAGCAACCCTCAGTTTGTTTTGTGAGATTAAGAGTCACTTATGGTTTGTTGTGTGCTTTTGTTTTTAATGGCTTTCATGGGAGAGCTTCAGAGAACTGCCTGTGGAGAGCTGGGAGTACCTGCATGTTGGCACCTGGGATTGAGCCCCACTTCGGCTCCCTGCTCATCTGGGGGCTTGCTTCTCCTCCTCTCTGCCTCTGCCCCCTCCCTGCTTCTGTGCTTGCGTGAGCATTCTCTCTCTCTCAACTAAAGAACAAAAAAATCTTTTAAAAAACTATGTAAAGATAATAAAATGAACAGATGAGGCATGTATAATCTTGATGCCTTTTCACAAGAGGAACCCCCAAATCTAAAAGGTCTAGTAATTTGCTCAAATCGTACAGCAAGCCACCAGTGGATGAAGGATTTGAACACAGGTATTTTGACTCTAGAACTCCCTTGACTTTCGGTCACTTTGTTATATTGCCTTCTTGGTAAACAACATTAAAATAAGAATCGTCTTCAATCTCATTTCCTCTACAGTGTCAAGGTTGTGTTTTTCTTTTTCCAGCTGATCCCTTTTAAACCCAGTCATGATGAAAATAATGTTTAATTCATGTATGGTTCACTGTGTTAATATTTAGAATGTTATGGAAAGAAAAAAGGAAAATAAAAATGTCTCTGACTTTTTAGGAGTCTCTCGTTTGTAACAGAGGTAGAAAGAAAGTGTCTTTAAATTTTTTAAAGGGAATCATATTTTAGGACAGGATCAATGGGAAAGACAGCTGTAAAGTCTGAAAGTGAGGATCTCTGAACTTGGAAGACCAGAGTTCCTACACTTAAATATGATCTAAGATGATATTGGAGGCAGAATACTGACAGGTCAAGACAGGTCTTGGAAGACTTATTATTATTATTATTATTATCGCTCTGAAATCTAGCTCTTTTCCTGTCTTTCCCTATGATCATTTCATAGTAACACAAATTAATTCCTGTTTTTAAAGCAGGTCAGCACCGATGAGTGTACTGTTTGGAAGATCATCTTATCTTAGTTCTCTATAACTGAAGAAGCTTGATACTCAACCTGTATTGATATTTATAGGTACCTCCATCATCCCTTCTTAATGATAAAGCCCAATTGGACCGCTAACCTCCATCAAATTTCATCCCTTAATCCCAAGACATTTTTCTTTAGTTTCCTGACACAATATTCTGTTTCTTATTTCTGTGTTTACATCAGTCTTTCTCACTAGAACAGAAGCTCCAATGTGAAGAGGGAGCTTGTCATGTTCATCTTTATGTCTCTGGCATCTTGAGATATGGCTCGTATACATTAGGGACTCGATAAATATTTGTTGAATCAAAGAATGAATGAATAATGGCTGTGCCTGAGGATAGCACAAAACACCTGGAAAGGAACTGTTACGCCTCTCTAAAACTTACCCTAAATCCTGAAAGCACTGTACAGTAATGGTGGACTTGGAAGCATCAAGACATAATGTAGTAAAACCTTTGCCATTTTTAACTGGTTAAAATCCTAAATTAAAACTTGGCTTTGAAACTTATTAACTGTTTATTCTTAAGGAGTTATGTAATATTTCTGACCTAAATTTTCTCATCAGTAAATAGGAAAAAGAAAGATTGCTTCATAACCTATATGCGTCACATAGTTGTCACTCATTAAATTTTAGTTCCTGTTGCAGAGACAAAACTTTTTTTTTCAGAGACAAAACTTTTAGAAAAGAAGTTTACTTGCAAAGGACTCTTAAAAATCTCCAGGGTTAGGGACGCCTGGGTGGCTCAGTTGGTTAAGCAGCTGCCTTCGGCTCAGGTCATGATCCCAGCGTCCTGGGATCGAGTCCCACATCGGGCTCCTTGCTCCACAGGGAGCCTGCTTCTCCCTCTGACTCTGCCTTCCACTCTGTCTGCCTGTGCTCGCTCTCACTCTCTCTCTCTTACAAATGAATGGATAAAATCTTTAAAAAAAAAAAATCTCCAGGGTTAGAAGGGGTTATAAGGACTGATCTATCAAAATAAAGATGCAACAGGTTTTAAAGAAACAAAAAGAGATGCCATGGTTACCAAGTTTATAGTTAGTTTATTCATAGTAAAATAACATTTTTCTCATATGATTATCATATCTTTTAAAGTTTTCACATACCTTAAGATACTGACCTAAGTCAAGGATCAAGTATTTTGTTATTTTTAATTTTTCTCATTTTGTCAGTAATCAATAACATATAGCAAAAGCTAAAGTTTACTTCTGGTGACAATTAATGGGGCATGACATGCATCTTACCCAAAATGGCAGCAAGGCAAGGTGCTGATTCTGCTTCCATAAGGATTAGAATAAGTTTGCTTTGGACACTTACTCTTAAAGCCTCTCTATGAAGGATGCAGTTCTATATAGAGTTGGGGCTGTTTCCTGTTCTGGCTATTAACCATGTGTTTATAGACAGGTATAGGCTATAGATGATGATGCCTTGGTATGGTCATGTACTGATACTCTGGAGCTTAAAACAGGCCAAAACATGGCTGAAAAAGAGAACCTAGCATCGAATTAATGTCAAGAGATGTTGTGAGGAACAGAATTGCAGCCAGAAATAGATTGGCAATATTTATCTTCAGTTAGCTCTGTGCTACTGGATTCTGAAATATGTACAAAAATGAAAATATATAAATAAAACACTGGTATTTAATGAGTAAATCAACATTTTTGTTCTTATGATTAAAGATTATTTTAAGAATTTTTTCTCATGAATATGCAGAAAACTAGTGACTAAGTTATACCTAACTAATTAATAAGTCATCAAATGAAATAACCTCTATAAACAGAGTTTGTAAATTTGAAAGTTCTACATAAATGATAAAATTTTGATAGGCTTAAATATATTCACCTCTTCCTGAAGGGATTAGGCTATACAAGATACATTAAATATTTGCATTTGAAAACAAGAGATTCTTACTACTTTGTTATATGAGCAAATATTTGGTACTTACATTGTACTGTCTGGTGGTGTCAGAGAACTTTTCCTATTTATTCATGTGTTCATTCATTCATTTGATCACCATTCAAGAAAAATCTGTGAGTCCCTATTATGTGTCAGGCATTGCATGAAGCATAAGAGATACACTATAAGTAATATGTGGTCCAGGTCCTCCAGAAGCACAATTCTAGGGGAAGAGGAAAGCACTTCAAGAACTGACCAAAGTGAGATAAGTACTCTTAAAAGCTGTGGTATATTGGTGTTGTATCAACTTAGCCAAGTTAAAAGTCTATTTCCCAGAATTTCTTCCTCTGCATAGGTCCGGGTTAAGGTGGACTGCAAGAGATATATGTGAGATTTAGAGGCAGAACTAAAGCAGCTGCCATCTTTGTTTTATGCTTTAAAGTTTGGTGTAGAGCATGAGACTCTGTTGCAGCCTATGTAAACTTCTGTGAGCTGCCAGGATTGCGGTGGCACACAAGCTGGGACCAGAGCTCTTCGAGCTTCTCCTTCAACTTCTCTGGGTTTCAGGCCAAATGAATAGTTAGCTGCACGATGACGAGGACCAGTTTCTCTTGCAAAACACTCCCACTGTCAAAGGTGGAACCCTGAGGTAGTGAGAGATCAACCTAGGTTCTGGTGAGTTCTAATTGGTTCAAGCTAAGTTTCACAGATTCCACTTTGTTCTTAATTCCCAAGTAGCCTTCCTTCTGGCTGACTTCTCTACAGACTTCTGCTTTAAGCAGACTGTTTAAGCTGCTTCCCCAACAATCATAGAAAGTCCTATTCCTTTATGAAATCCCATGTCAGTCTATCATCAATCTATACCTGAGTGTGGAGAGCTGGGAGGCAGGGGGAGAGATGTTGTATCAGAAAGGGACAGAGGTTGAGCTGGAAAAAGGGGGAAGACAAATTGTGAAGCACTCGACAGCAGAGAAATAGGGGAGAGAGTAACAAAGTTCACTGAGAAAATGATATAATCAGATCACATATGTATAAACTACTTAGTCAAATACAATAAACTTCTTGAGGAACATATAATTCTGTTTGCCTCCCTCATCACTCTTTACATTCAATAAAGTCCCAATAAATATTTTATGATGATGTAACTCCTTGCATTTACTTATTCAAATACCATCATCCAGCATCCTGTTCAATAAAAGCACTCCGAAAAGTGGAAAGTGGTATTTAGATCTACACTGTGATCTGTCCCTAATGAACACATACTTGAAATAACTTCAAATATCTAACGAGTGGTAGAGGGCTGTGATTCCCAAACTGGGTGCCGAGCTGTCATGGGAACAGCAAACTTATGGGAACATCACAGCAAAGTTTAAATTTTCAAGGTAAAACACAGTGACACCTGTGGGGATACTGGGTGGGTTATATTCATTTTGATGATGTCATGTCTTTGGAAAGTTGGCATTCTAGAAGTTGTGATGAAAACTAGATGCTGTGCAAAAATCAATGTGGAACAGGAAATGAGAGCAGCAGCGTCCAATGTGATTCCAAGGTTTAAGATGTACAGCGCCCAACAGGTACATATATCCCATTGGTAAATAACTATGATTATTTAAAGTTATTATATGTTTAAGTATTACAAAGTATAAATATAGATATCATTTCAGGCAGCTACTACACTGTTAGTATATAAATACTTATTAAGTTGTTTAGACCTAACTACTTAAAAAACAGAACTATTAAGTATTTGTTTTTGCCTAGGGAACCATGAAAAAATTACTGAGAAACTAAGGGTTCCATGAACCAAGAAAATTTGAGCCTCTGTTAGAAAAGCTACAAAACTGCAAAATGTCTATGGTATAAGACAAAGTTGGGGCAAACATTTCAAACTGATCTTTGTAGGATTCAACATTTGGTCTAAAGCTGCTATTGTATTCCATAATTGCAGAATCCTATAGAAGCATGAATATTTCTCTGCTTGCCTAGCTTTTGATAGTAACTCTAGCTGTGAGCCCCTTATGCCACATTTTCCTTGGAGCAGAAGCCATGTGGAGAAAGAATATAGAGGATTTCAACAATTCAATGCACCAAATTTTTACACTGGCAAAGTGAAGTGTTTTACTGAAAAACTGCAAGGAACTAAAAGCAGCTGCTCCATTTCCACCTGATGCAAGAGGAAATGATTCAGGCAGCTTTGACTCTTCTACATGGCCATTTCCTACATTAACATCATTTTTACCGTTATAATCTTTTGCCCTCTTATGAGTATGAACCTTTTGTCCATTGTGCTTAGAACTGCAGATGTCTGTTCTTTTCTGTAATGCTATTGACTCATAGATGAATAATGACTCTCATTTGCATTAGTTTTGCTTCTGCTTGCATTTCTTGATTATGTCCACTTGAAGAGGGTGGAGGGAAGCTGTTAATTTTTAATGATATTCACCTACTATGAACCAGACACTTTTTTTAAAGATTATTTATTTATTTATTTGACAGAGAGAGAGAGAGAAAGATCACAAGTAGGCAGAGAGGCAGGCAGAGAGAGAGAGAGAGAGGAGGAAGCAGGCTCCCTGCTGAGCAGAGAGCTGGATGTGGGACTCGATCCCCGGACCCTGAGATCATGACCTAAGCCGAAGCAGAGGCTTAACCCACTGAGCCACCCAGGTGCCCCTACCAGGCACTTTTTAAAGCATTTTATAAACATAGGTATTTGATCCTTATTGCAACACTACAGCGTGAGTATTATTTTTAATCCCTTTTTTGTGGGTGAGGAAACTGAGGCAAAGAAAGTTTAGGGAATTTTACCAAGTTAACTTATCGAGTAAACGACGGAATCAGAGTTTGATTCAACAGTTGGCTGCTGCCCAGGCCACGTTCTTAAGCATTGTGCTCAAGTGATTTCCTGTCATCCAGGATCATCTGGTAATCATCTTAGGAAAGTCATGTTATTTAAATCTCACAATATTCCAGAAATTCAGAGGTGCAAAGTAGTATCTCAAAAGTTCCAAGGATAGGTAAATTGTGGAATCAAAGTTCTGTCTCCCAACTGTTATGCTCTTTTGGCTCTGTCCACAGCAGGTTAAATGGGATGAATTAAGTCAAAACATATGACATTGCCAATATTTGATCATGTTTACACCCAAATTACAAACTCATGTGGTTTAATTTTTAACAACATAATCCACTGAAATCAGTAGAAAATATAATAAATCCTATTAATGCTTGCTTTCAACTTAAAATGAATAAGTTAAGCTTTACAAAGTTTTTATTTATTTTCTGATTTATGACTATGCCGTCCCCACATGTCAGACCATTCTGCCCAAGCGAAGTTGGAGAGGTCCTTGAGGAAAGAGCTGTAGTTCCAAATTTCAGAAGAATAGAGGGGCAATTACATTAGTTTGTTTACTTCCCACATACTGTCACTTTTAATGATGTATCCAACTTCCCATGGTACTGGATATTAACAGTATGATTAATTATTCAAACTATGACCTTTAAACATAAACTGTATTTTCTCATGAAATGAAGAATGACCACGAAAATTACTAATTCCTCTTCCATAAATGTGGAGAGGTGGGGTTATTCAGATCATCCTCTCACTAAAAACAAACTTAAAGGCATCAAAGTACTGTTAAGAGGATACAAAATTACCACACAAAAATCTTAGAGGATCTTTTTGACATCACCTTACCAATATTTTTCTAGATGTCTCCTCAGGCAAGGGAAAAAAAGCTATAATAAATATTGAAACTACATCAAAATAAAAAGTTTTTCCACTTTGAAGGAAACCAGCCATAAAGGAAAATGTAACTGACTAAATGGGAGAAGCTATTTACAAATCTGATAAGGAATTAATAGTCAAAACATGTAAAGAACTTACACAACTCAACACCAAAAAAACAAACAATGCCATTAAAAAATGGGCAAAGGACCTGACTAGACATTTTTCTAAAGAAGACATACAGATGGCCAATAGATAAATTAAAAAAATTGCTCAACATCGGTAAGCATCAGGCCAGTGTAAATCAAAACCACAATAAGATAGCACCTCATGCCTATCAGGAGGGCTACTATCAGAAAGATAAGAAATAAAGTGTTAGTGAGGATGTGGAGAAAAGGGCACTTTCATGCACTATTGGTAGGAATATAAATGGGTGCAGCCACTGTGGAAAATAATATGGAAGTTCCTTAAAAAATTCAAAATGGAGGGCGCCTGGGTGGCTCAGTGGGTTAAAGCCTCTCTGCCTTCGGCTCAGGTCATGGTCTCAGGGTCCTGAGATCCAGCCCCACATCGGGCTCTCTGCTCGGCAGGGAGCCTGCTTCCCCCACCCTCTCTGTCTGCCTCTCTGACTACTTGCGATCTCTGTCTGTCGAATAAATAAATAAAATCTTTAAAAAAAAATTCAAAATGGAAATACCATACAAGCCAGTAATTCCATTACTGGGTAATTATCCATAGAATACAAAAACACTAATTCAATAAAATATATGCATGCCTATGTTTATTGCAACATTATTTACAATAGTCAAGATATGGAAGCAGCCCAAGTGTCTATTGATTGATGAATGGATAAAGAAAATGGGGTGTGTGAGTGTGTGTATGTGCACGTGCACACACATGTGCACGCAATGGAATATTATGCAGCCATAAAAAAGAATGGGGTTTGTGACAACATGAATGAGCTAGAGAGTATAATGCTAAGTGAAATAAATCAGAGAAAGAGAAATACTGCTTGGTTTCTTTTATATGTGGAATTTTAAGAACAAAACAAATGAACAAACAAACAAAAGAGTAGAAACAAATCCTTAAATGCAGAGAACAAACTGATAGTTGTCAGAGGGGAAGGGGGAGGAAAGTTGAACAAAATGGGTGAAGGGGATTGGGAGGTGCCAACAACAACAACAAAAAAAATCTAAGGGAACACGGAAATCCAGAGAGACAAGCACAGCATTAAATTTTCTTTTGTTCTAGACACTTATCAGTATAGGCTAACTTGAGCTTTTCTTTTAATGACTAAACAGGGAAAAGAGGATAAAAACCACAAAATTTAGTCCCCGCATTAGTTGGGAATTATAATAGACATTTTCTCTATCCTGAAATGGGACCATTTTACTCAAGGAAAGAGTCAGCCTGTTCCCATCATACCCACAATGGTTGACTTTTTAAATTTTTTTTTTCTTCTGCAATATTTTAAGGACATAGATACACTATATTCTGGCCTACAGTTCTTTTTATACTTTATTATTGTTATTAACATATAATGTATTATTTGCCCCAGGGGTACAGGTCTATGAATCTTCAACCTTACACATTTCACAGCACTCACCATAGCACATACCCTCCCAATGTCCATAACCCAAACCCCCTATCCTTACCCTCCACCCCTCAGCAACCCTCAGTTTGTTTTATGAGATTAAGAGTCTCTTATGGTTTTTCTCCCTCCATCTTGTTTCATTTTTTCCCCCTCCCTACTCCCCAGGACACCCCACCCTGCCCCTCAAATTCCTCATATCAGAGAGATCATGATAATTGTCTTTCTCTGATTGACTTATTTCACTCAGCATAATACCCTCTAGTTCCATCGACATCATTGCAAATGGCAAGATTTTGTTTCTTTTGATAGCTGCATAGCATTCCCTTGTATGTATGTATACATATACATACATATATATATACACACATACCACATCTTCTTTATCCATTCCTCTGTTGATGGACATCTAGGTTCTTTCCATAGTTTGGCTATTGTGGACATTCCTGCTATAAATATTCAGGTGCACGTGCCCTTTCAGATGACTACATTTGTATGTTTAGGGTAAATACCCAATAGTACAATTGCTGGGTCATGGGGTAGCTCTACTTTCAACTTTTTGAGGAATTTCCATGCTGTTTTCCAAAGTAGCGGCACCAGCTTGCATTCCTACCAACAGTGTAGGAGGGTTCCCCTTTCTCCGCATCCTCGCCAACATCTGTCATTTCCTAACTTGTTAATTTCAGCCATTCTGGCTGGTGTGAGGTGGTATCTCAGTGTGGTTTTGATTTGTATTTCCCTGATGCCGAGTGATGTGGAGCACTTTTTCATGTGTCTGTTGGCCATCTGGATGTTTTCTTTGCAGAAATGTCTGTTCATGTCCTCTGCCCATTTCTTGATTGGATTATTTGTTCTTTGGGTGTTGAGTTTGATAAGTTTTTTATAGATTTTGGATACTAGCCCTTTATGTGATATGTTATTTGTGAATATCTTCTCCCATTCTGTCAGTTGTCTTTTCGTTTTGTTGGCTGTTTCCTTTGCTGTGCAATGGCCTACACTGTTTTAGGAACAATCAGTTATCATTATCTTTGTTCATCTGTACTTTTTTCTGTGGTTGCCTTAAGATTTTATCATTTCTAGTTTTGAATAATGTAATTGTGATATGCCTTGATGTTTCAATAATTCTTATCTCTATGGTCCGCTGAGAATTTTGGATCTGTGGTGTTTAAGTTATTCTTTATTTTAATCAAATTTAGAAAAAATTTGGTCATGTTTCTAAAATATTTCTCCCACCCATTTTACTTTTCTGTGGGGAATCCAATTACACATATATCTGGCCACTTGAAGTTGTCTATAGCTCACTGATACTATTTTTGTTTTTCAGTCTTTTTTCTCTGTGTTTAGTTTTGAATAATTTCTATTGCTATGTTGTCAAGATTACTAACCTTTACTTCTGCATTGAGTGTCTAATATGCTATTCATTCCATTTAATGTATTTTTCACCTCAAAAACTGGTTTTTTAAAAAAATCTAGAGATGTTTGATTTTAGCCTTTTAAAATTAAATTCATTGTAGTTTTGATTTGCATTTCCTTGATGGTAAGTGATGGTGGACATCATTTCATGTGTCTGTTTGCCATCTGTATGTCTTCTTTGGGGAAATTGTCTTTTCATGTATTCTGCCCATTTTTAAATTGGATTATTTATCTTTTTAGGTATTGAGTTTTATAAGTTCTTTATATATCTTGGATAATAACCCTTTAACAGATAACACCTCATACCTGTCAGACTAGCTAAAATCAGTAACACAAGGAACAACAGGTGTTGGTGAGGATGTGGAGAAAAGGGGAACACTCGGGCACTGTTAGTGGGCATGTGAACTGGTGTAGCTACTATGGAAGATAGTATGCAGGTTCCTCAAAAACTTAAAAATAGAAACACCCTATGATTCTGTAACTCCACCACTGGGTATTAGCCCTGGGTATTTTCCACTGGGAAATAATAGCCCAAGCGTCTAACAATTGCTGAATGGATAAATTAGTTATGGTATAGAATATTATTCAGCTATAAAAATGAAAGATATTTTGTCATTTACAATGATATGGATGGAGCTAGAGAGTGTAATGTTACACGAAGTAAGTCAGTAAGATAAAGGCAAATACCATATGAATTCACTCATCTGTGGAATTAAGAAACAACAAATGGGCAAAGTGAAAAAGAGACAGACAGACCAAGAAACAGACTCTTAATTATAGAGAACTGAGGGTTACCACAGGGGACGGGAGGTAGGGAGATGAGTGAACTAGGTGAAGAGATTAAGAAATGCACTTGTAATGAACACCAGTGTTATATGGAACTGTTGAATCACTTATTGTACACCTGAAACTAATATAACAGTATAGGTTAACTAATTGGAATTAAAATAAAAACTTTTTAAAATAAAAAATATATATTTTATTTCTCTCCTTAACAGGCTAATGCTTTGCTCAACCTTCTAAAATATACAAGATACAATTATCCTAACCATTTTACTGTCCTTGTCTGCTGATTCTAACATTGGTGTCATTTCTTCTTCTGTTTCTATTAGATGATTTTTCTCCTCATCATGAGTCATATTTTTCTGATTCTTCGCATGCCTAATAATTTTTTACTGGATACATACTGTATGATTTTATTTTCATGCAAGCTGGAGATCTACAATATACATATTATAGATCCCAAGGAGGTAACTATATCTATATATTTCTATCTCTATCTCTCTATATATACATACACAGACACACATATATATGCAATATATATTTTGTGTGTGTGTATACATACATATATATTTATTTATTTATTTATTTATTTAAAATATGTAATATTCTTTTAAGTATTCTTCAGGTTTGCTTTTTCTGGGGCACAGTTAAATTATTTGAAAAGAGTTTGATTCTCTTAAGGTTTGTTTTAAAGCTTTGCTAGGTAGAACCAGACAAATACCTATTTTAGGCTAATTTCTTTCCCACTAATAAGGTAGTAAGTTACCTTGACTAATCTACCTAATACCCTGGGAATAATGACATTTTCTACTCTTTTGGTCACACATGAACTATTCCAAGCCCTGATGGTTCTTTCCCTGGCCTTTAGTAGTTCTTTATACCAGTGTTCAGACGATAAAGAGAGGGGAAGACTTGTAGACCTCTGGACCTCTCCATTTAGCAGTTATCTCCTCTCTCTCTCTCTTTGCCCTGCAAATTCTAGCCATCTTCATCTACCCCTGATTTTTAACACTGTCTCCTCAGAAGAGAACAGAGGCATTGCTTGGATTTTCCTGCACTATGGCCTTGAGATTCTCACCAGGCTATCTCATTAACCTCTCTTCTCTCAGAGATCACTGCTGTGCTGACTGTTGGACAATATCTGAACAACTGTTGTTCATATACTTTGTTCAGTAATTTAGTTGTTTAAGTTGGGAGGATAAATTTGCCATAAACATAAGCTTGACTATGCTTATTGTATTTTTTAAAACCCCCATAATGTGGAAAATATATATAACAGACTTACAAAAGAGCTAGCAGATTTTTTTTAAATAATCAAATATAACTTCTAGAGAAGAAAAATAATATAACCAAGTTTAGGAGCTTTACGAATTTGTTCATCAAGTAGATGAACATATACTTGTTCATCTACTTCTCATCATCAGTAGACACAAATGAAGAGAAAATTAGTAAACTGTAGAGAATTCAGAAGAAATTATATAGATACAGGATTCATTTGCAGGACAGATCTTTCTGTTTAGGTATAAAATATGAAAGAGACGTTGAAGGGCATGCGAAGTTGTATATGAAGGTTTAACATACATTTGATCACATTATCAAGAAGAGAGAAGGAAAAGAATGTGGCAGGGGCAATACGTGAAATATTTTTTTTAAAGACAAAAAAAATTCCAGGACAGAATAAAGACATCATTCCACAAACTTAGGAAGACTGATGAATTCCTCAGAGGATAAATATTAGAATCCACCAACGGACACATTAGAGTAGGAATGCAGAACACTAAAAACAAAGGGAAAATAATACTAAGAGCAACATATAAAAAAGACCATCAAAGACACAACAGTCAGAATGACTTCTATAAGAAAACAGAAGACACAGAAAGTGGTATGCTATTTTCAATGTGTTAAAAGAAATTACTGCTAAGCTTGCAACCAGGGAAAACAACTTTAAGAATGAGATTAAAGTTGCTGGGGCGGCTCAGTTGGTTGGGCATTCAACTTGATTTCAGCTCAGGTCATAATTTCAGGGTGATGAGATTAAGCCCTAAATCAGGCTCTGTGCTGAGCGCATATTTGCTTGGGATTCTCTCTCTCTCCCTCTCCCCATTCCCGCCCCCCCCACACACTTTCCCTTGCTGTCTCTCTCAATAAATAAATAAATAGATTTTTTTAAAAGAATGAGAGAAAATAAAATAAAGGCATTTTCAAACTGAAACAATGAAACAAATAAATAAGCATGGAACGTTTATGAACACCAGATCATAATTTTCTAGTTAAATTTTTAGAAAGTTATATCAGGGAGAAGGAATGTATCTCAGAACAGAAGTTCCAGGATACAAAATAATGAAAACTACAATAAAAAACTGGTAAATGTGAGGATAAATCTAAATGAATGGTGACTAAATGAAGTCATAATAATTATGTCTCATGTAATTAGAAATGAGAATAAAAATAAAGGTCAATAATAATGTATTATAAAGGGTGTTAATAGAATTAAGGTGTTTAGATTACTCAAATTTTCCAGGAACAAGATAGAAATATTGATCAGTTTTATAATTTGATGCATTTGATATGTCATTATCATTTGCAGGGCAACAAATAACAGACCAGAAATACACTGGTAATTTTTAAGCAAGTCAATGTAAAAACAAGGAAAAGTAAGGGTATTAATACATACCATCCCCAAAAAGAAGATAGGAAAAGAGAGAAACAAATGGGAAATGGGGCAAAAGTTATAAGGTACAAAAAGCACAGGTATTTCCAATCCCATCTATCAAAATTCACATTAATTACATATCTTAACTGTGCCATTAAAGAGGACGATTGTTAGACTGGAAAAATAATAAAACCCAACTAAATGTTATTTTTAATAAATTAATTTAAAATATAAGGATACTGAAAGGTTAAAAATAAAATAAAAAGAGCAATGTAAACACCACATTTAAAAAAGTCTATTGCCTACATTAATAATGCATGAAACAGACTTTTAATGAAAAGGTTTTTTCACTAAGGGTGATATCATTACAATAAATAATGTAGTCATGACAAAGATAAAAATTATTTTGCATTCATTTAGTAACATAGGTTCAAAAATAGCAATAATTAGCAGGAGGGAAAAATAAGCAAATACACAATCATGGCAAAAAAAAAAAAATGCCAAATACAATTGTCAAAAATTGGCAAAACAAGAAGCACCAGCAACGCAGAAGACTAAACTATGATAAACAAATTTTGCCTAATGGAAATGTATAGCATTGATACTCAACACCTGCAGAGCACTCATTCTTTTCAAACACAAGGAAAACATTTTTAAAAAACTGACCACTTGTGCCATAATTTTTTTCAAGTGATTTCAAAGATCTGACACCCTACATGACATGCAGTTAAACATAAGCTCTTTAACAACAGTGACAACAACAACAATGAAACAAAAATGCTCTCATGTTTGGCAGTTGACAAAAGGATTTCTAAATCCACTAGCCCAAGAAAATAAAACATAATAGAATTTAGAAAATATTTTGAGGGAACAGTAATAAGCAGTTTAAGCCAAAACACATAAGATGGAGTTAAAGAACACTTATCTGGAAAGGTATAGTTTCAAATGTGTATATTATAAAAGAAGATGATTAATGAATGTATCCCAAAAGTTTAAAAAAACAGTAAAACAAACTCAAAGAAAGCATAAAAAAGGAAAAATAGAAGAAAATGATAGAACAGAAAACACACATACAACAATGGTATCAATGAAAGTGAAGGTTGGTTTGACCAAGGAAATAAGAGATGAGATTAAAGTAAAAATAACCGGTGCCTATCTAAATCACACTTTATCCCTTCAAGATAAAAGCAAAATATTAACAAGAGGTAAAAAAGTAACTGGTTTTTTTTGGGGGGAAAGGTGCTAGGGAGAGATTATTTTGATAATGAATATTTTGGAAAGTACTCCAATATTCCTGTGACAATGTGGGTTTTTTGCTCAAAATTATGTTACCTATAAAAACCTATTTTTATGCTTTAAAATTTTTCAAAAGAAGGACTACTAAAAACACAGCAGAGTAGAAAGATCCTAAGTTCATCTTGTCTAACAGACACATGTAGATAATAGCCCCATCAGTGCAACTAACCCAGAAAACTATCCATATGGCAGGCAGAACAGAATTTCCACAGTTAATTGTAGAGAAGGAGGACTCTTCAGAAAGGTAGGAGGAACAGATATATGGTGAAAACTCCCTGTAAGACTAATCATAAACAGGAGGGACATGGACATGGGACCGTAAGCATGGAGAAGGGAGGGGAGTGGACACCAAATCAGGTACCCCAGACACAGAGAACCTGAACTGGGAAGACTAGTCCCATGTCATTGTGCTGTGAAAAACAATGAGGCTTAACTTCTCAAGTTTTTATCACTGAGATACAGCACAGAAGCACCAGTTTGAAAAATACCTGGGATATATGTGAAGGAGATTTATTTACTAATCCCAAATCATGCAGTAGGGAGCAGGGATCTTTAGGAGACGTCTCCAAGAACAAAAGAGCTGACAGATACCATTTCTCCCCAACCTCCCACCCTAAGCCTAGATGACTGGGCACTTGTAGAAACCAGCTCCAACACCCTCCATCTACCTTGCTAATACCATGCACCCAGCTCAAGTTCTCCTCTAGATCCTCCCCATACAACAAGGCCAACTTAGGAGTATTCCATCTAAAGTTACTCCTGACATACTGCATCTTGCAGGCATCCCTGAAGGGACCAGAACCATTCCAAAGTGACTCCTCCCCTAAGGTGAAGGGAAGATAACCACTCACACCATTTGACTGTAGACCAAACTTACAGACAGGGGCACACATCTGATCTGACTGTCAGTCCTACCTACCAACAAAAACCTCTCAAGGAATAGCAACTGGGAGGGAGCCCCACAATTCCAGGTCACTGCAGCCTGGGCAAACTGGGGGCAAGCATCTGGTTTGAATGCAGACCCCACCTACCAATGATAGCATCCATGGACAATGCAGTGAGAGTGCCCTATAATTCAATGCCATCATGGCATGAGCAAACAGGCATCTGAGTTTTGACAATGCTCAACTACAAACCCATGACAGCCCCCAAATGTCCCCCTAAGAGCCTAGGGACAAAACCATGCCCATAAGAGGCAAAGATTAGGCCATTGTAACTAACTGGGCTAATAGCAATGATGCTCAGCCAATACAGTAGGGTGCACGCAACCCCCAGAAGAGACAATCCTGAAGTGGCTGGCTCTGGTAAATAGAGGATATTGTGCTACAGGTCATCACAGGACCTCTTTTTTTAAAAGGCCACAACTTTAAAGAGGAGGAGATATAGCTGATTTTCCTAATACATAGAAACAAACACGGAGTGTTGGACAGAATGAGGAGACAGAGGAATATGTCACAAAAGAAAGAATTGGACCACAGCAAAAGAGCTAAAAGAAACAGAGATAAACAACATGTTTGACAAAGAATTCAAAGTAATGGTCATTAACATACTCACTGGGCTTGAAAAAAGAATGGAAGATCTCACTGAGACCTTCAACAACGAGAGAAAATATAAAAAAGAACCAATCAGAGATGAAAAACTCAATAATGAAAAACTAAAAATACACCAGAGGGAATCAATAGCAGACTAGAAGAAGCAAAACAGACCAATGAGCTCAAAGACAGAGTAATGGAAAGCAACCAAGCCAAATAGCAAAAAGAGAAAATAATAATAATAAATGAGAATTGGTTAAGGGAGCTGGTTTTTTGGAAAGAGCAACAAAATGGATAAACCCTTAGTCAGATTAATCAGTAAAAAGAGACATGACTCAAATAATTCAAATCAGAATGGGAAAGGGAGAGATAACAACCAACAACACAGAAACACATAGTATTACAATATTATGAAATAATACATGTCAATAAATTGGACAACCTAGAAGAAATGAATAAATACCTAGAAACCTAAAACTCTCCAAAACTGAATCAGGAAGAAGTAGAAAATTTGTATAGACAGATTACTGACAATGAGACTAATCAGTAATTTAAAAACTCACAACAAAAATCCAGGACCAGACAGCTTCACAGGTGAATTCTACCAAATATTTAAAGAAGAGTTAATACATATCCTCCTCAAACTATTACAAAAAATAGAAGAAAAAGGAAAACTTCCAAATTCATTGTATGAAGCCAGTAGTAACCTAATACCAGAACAAGATAAAGACACTACAATAAAAAAAAAGAACCACAAGTCATTATCTCTGATTAACACAGATGCAAAAATTCTCAACAAAATACTAGGAAATGAAATCCAACAATATATTAAAAAGATCATTCACTGTGATCAAGTGTGATTTACTCTGGGGATGCAAGGATGTTTCAGTATTCACAAATCAATCAACATGATTCACCATATTAACAAGAAAAAAGGATAATAACTCTATGATCATTTTCCAATAGAAGCAGGAAAAGCATTTGACAAAGTACAACATTTCACGTTAAAACTCTTAACAAAGCATGGTTATAGGGAACATATCAATATAATAAAGGTCATATATGAAAAACTCACAGTGAACATCATGCTTAATGGTGAAAAACATGAGAATTTTTCCTCTAAGATCAGCATATATCAAAACCATAGCAATCAGAGAAGAAAAAAAGAAGAAAGGCATCCAAAGTGATAAGGAAGAAGTAAAACTTCCACTATTTGAAGATGATGTGATATGATATATTAAAAACCGTAAAGACTCAACCTAATAACTATTAGAATAACGAAACTTAGTAAAGTCACAGGATACAAAATTAATACCCAGAAATGTGTTGCCTTTCTATGTATTGATAATTAAGTAGCAGAAAGAGAAATTAAGAAAAAAATCCTATTTATAATTACACCAAAAAAAATACCTAGGAGTAAACTTGATCCCAGGACCCCAGGATCATGACCTGAGCTGCTTAACCTACTGAGCCACCCAGGAACCCCTATAAGTAGCATTTTTTTTAAGTAGTAATTTTTTTGACAACAGCCATAGAAACATTTTTCTCCATAGAAACATTTTTCTATATATGTCTCCTCCAGTAAGGGAAAAAAATCAAATTTAATTACTGGGACTACTGCAAAATTTTAAAAAAGCTTTGAACACTGAAGGAAACCATCAACAAAACAAAAAGACAACCTACCGAATGAGAAAAGATATTTGAAAATGATATACCTGGTAAAGGATTAATATCCAAAACAGATAAAGAACACCTACAACTCAACACCAAAAACATCAAAAAAACCAAACAATTCAACTAAAAAATGGGCAAAGAACCCGAATAGACATTTTTCCAAAGAAGACATACAGATGGCCAACAGACTCATGAAAAGTTTCTCAACATCATGAATCATTAGGGAAATGTAAATCAAATCCACAATGAGATAGCTCCTTAAACCTGTCAGAATGGCTAAGATTAAAACACAAAAAAATAACAAATATTGGCAAGGATGTAGAGAAAAAGGAACCCTCTTGCCCTGCTGGTAAGAATGCAAATTGGTACAGCCATTGTCTCAAACAGTATGGAAGGTCCTCAAAAAATTAAAAATAGAATTACCATAAGATCCAGTAATGGCATTACTACCCAAAGAAAACAAAAACACTAATTTGAAATAATACCACATCTATGTTTACTGTAGCATTGTATGTAGTAGTCATGATATGGTAGCAGCTCAAGTGTCCTTACATAGATGAATGGAAAAAGAATATTTGGCTATAAATGTAATGGAATATTACTCAGCCACAAAAAAGAATGAAATATTGCTATTTAGAACAACATGGATGGACTTAGAGGGTATAATGCTGAATAAAATAAGTCAGAGAAAGAAAAATACTGTATAATTTCATTCATATGTAGAATTCATGAAACAACACAAATGAACAAAGAAAAGAAAGACAAACAAAAACCCAGACTCTTAAATACAGAAAACTAGTGGTTGCCAGAGAGTAGGTGTAGGGATGGATGAAACTTTGAACTTTTGGTAGATCAAATTAAAAGTATTACCACTAATAAATGGAAATTAATATCTTAATTTTATAAGCACACCTAGGGACTTCATTCAGATTTCAGTAATTTTGTGAAATGTATTTTTCTACTTAATACATGGCAATGACATCTCCCTCCTTCCTCTCCATTAAGACAACCAAAAATATCTACAGATATTGCCAGATGTCCACTTAGGGGCAAAAGCACCTCTGTCTGAAAATCACTGAGCAACAATGTTGATGTCAGTACTTTTTTAAAACTAAAAAATTATAAATAATATAAACATTCCCAGATGGGTGCTGATTAACAAATTATTACAAATTTACAAGGCAGAATACTACTTAATCTTAAAAAAAATTAAGTTACAGAAGAATATACAGTATTCAGAAAGATCCTTCCCATATATTGTTAAGGGAAACTCTTATATTACAAAACCTTATTTTTTATAATTCAAGTGTATGTACTGAAAAAAAACAATGGACAAATGCAAACAATAGTTCTCTCCTTAGGTGGTGAAATCAGAATTATTTGTTCTGCCTTATCTATATTATAATACATACTGGAAAAACAAGAATACAAACAAATATGCTTTGTTGTTGCCTTTTAAAACAATAACCTGGGGATGCCTGGGTGGCTCAGTTGGTTAAGCAGCTGCCTTCGGCTCAGGTCATGATCCCAGCGTCCTGGGATCGAGTCCCACATCGGGCTCCTTGCTCCGCAGGGAGCCTGCTTCTCCCTCTGACTCTGCCTTCCACTCTGCCTGTGCTCGCTCTCACTCTCTCTCTCTTACAAATAAATAAATAAAATCTTTTAAAAAAATAAAAAATAAAACAATAACCTGAAAAATAATTTCCCAAAGATTTGAGAGAGAAAGAGGTACTTCAAACTGGAAGAAAATGAAAACACAAACTCAGAAAGATATATGGACCCCTATACTTATTGCAACACTATTTACAATAGCCAAGATATGGAAGCAACTCAAGTGTCCATTGACAGATAAATGAATAAAGATGATGTAGGCTGTGTATCTCTGTGCGTGTACACCCATACACAAACATATACATACAACGCAGTATTAGTCACGAGAAAGGATGAGCTCTTGCTATTTGCATCAATGTAGACAGACTTAGAGAGTATTATGGTAAATGAAGTAAGTCAGACAGAGTAAGACAAACACCACATGATTCCATTCATATGTGGAATCTAAAAAATAAATGAATAAAGAAAGAAAAAGGACAATGAGACCTATAAATACAGAGAACAAACTGGTGGATGCCAAAAGGGCAAGGGGTGGGGAAGTGGGCAAAACAGGTGAAGAGGAGTGGGAGATACAGGCTTCCAGTTATGGAAGGACTAAATTAAGGGATGAAATGTACAGCACAGAGAATATAGTCAATGGTACTATAATAGTGCTGTATGGTGACAGATGGTAGTATATTTGTGAGAATAGCATGATGTACAGATTTACTCAATCACTATGTGGCATACCTAAACCTAATGTAATACTGTATGTCAACTATACTCAAATACAAACAAAACAAAACAAAACAAAACAAAACAAAACTGAAGTTACTTTAAGGTAGGATTTCAATTTGCAGATCCAATCAAAACATGTTACACCAAGATAGCTGCCCACATTGTTTAACCATAAACTGATCTTAATTGGAAGGTATAAGCTGAATTTTTAATGAACCACATCAGGTTATACAAGTTGTCTGCCTTGCTGCTTTTTTGCCTGTCTGCCTGCCTGCCTGCATGCCTGCCTTCCTTTCTTCCTCCCTCATTTTCTTCCCTTTAACAACGAAGTGTTTAATATCTTCTTGTTTCTTTTTACTTTCTTCTTGTTTCTGAATGGTGTAAAGCACAAAAGAATCTTAGCCATTGCGATTTTGTTCTCCCAAAAGCCAGAAGTGAAAGGGTTAACAAAATGAGAACTTAAAAAATTATTAACAGGTCTATTTTAACCTTGAACCTGAATACATACTTATAACATAGAACAAGACCATATCCAACATGAGATGTGAATCATATAATATCTAAGCTAATGTTATTTACAGCAAACTTGCTTGTTTGAAATTCTATTTTTGCCCTGGCTTTCAGACATTTTGCAAAGATTCATTTGTACAGTTCCTTTTCTAAATTTTGCAGTGAGATCATAAGAGCAGAATCCATTATTCAATCTTGATTTTATTTAGCAGTGACTGGATCTGTGTTTGTTTCAAATGCTCACAATCACTGCTAACTGCATTCTGAGAGCCCTGGTGGGTCTGACTATTTAATCATCTTGATTTCTCAGGCGGTCATCTTCTCACCCTTTATTTGCCATAACTTCCTCAAAGTTTGCTTGAGTAGCACCAATTCTAGCAGCCCCTCAAGATGACTATGGGCTATTTAATTACGAATTGAAAAATTGAGCCTGTTAGCATGAAATAAAGAGCAACATTTCCCTCACCTAAACCTCCAAGGGACGCACAAATCTTTAAACATTGTGAGGGAGGCCTCCACATAAATGCAACATATACTGCTTCTAAAACTCATAGCAACCCCTAAAGTCATTTAAATCAAGTTGCAGTAACATCTGGTTTACCATAAATCAAAATTTAGATGCTATGATTAAATGGTCATTTGATGTTCAAATGAAGAATTTTAAGGATGGAAATAGAGTAATTTTAAAAAGTGTGGGCATCAACTAGATATTCGCCTGATAACCTCACCATACATTTATTCTCATGACATATCTTTTTTTTTTTTAAGATTTTATTTATCCACTTGACAGAGAGAGATCACAAGTAGGCAGAGAGGCAGGCAGAGAGAGAGAGGGGAAGCAGGCTCCCTGCTGAGCAGAGAGCCCAATGTGGGGCTTGATCCCAGGACCCCAGGATCACAACCTGAGCCGAAAGCAGAGGCTTTAACCCACTGAACCACCCAGGTGCCCCACATGACATATCTTTTCATCCCAGGTGATACTAACCTATTTTGGATATCTTGTAAATCTCTTTCCTCTGGAGCACTGACAAGATGACTATCTTGATATTTAGCAAAACGCTTTATATCTGCGACTGAACTAAAGTACACTTACTTTACCTTCATCAGCAACATGCAAACTTACTATGTTGCTGAAATACCATCAGTGTCAACAGTAACAAGTTTTGCAGTATTCCAATGGGTCATTTTGCAAAGTAAAATAAATTTAAAAAAATGTAATTTTTACCCATGATAGACTTGGATTATGTAGTTTGATTGTTATTGAAATTTAATGCAACAGACTCAACTTTATTTTCTGCCTTTTTGAAAAATGACATATCTCTAAATGCCTATTCCAAAGTCATAAACTCAGTACTTAAGTATTTTTCTACATTTCACCTTCACCTATGAGAAATAAACAGAAGAATCTGTAGAACTAAAGTTACCTTGGTTGTTAATAAGTAATAACTTGGACACTCCTTAGCACAGAGCATTTTGATAGTACCTTGGACAGTGGTGGCAAGCTGAAGAACAGATGGGCAGGGAGGACAAAAAGAGCACCACTTTGACAGTGTTATTCCAGGCAGAGACACCTAATGAGCAACTAATAGAAAGTCATAGGACAGCTCCGAAGCTAATTCTTGCCCTAGTGTAAAACCACTTCACAAATGTATTTGAAGGTTCTTCAACTTCTTGCTCTTTTTTTTTTTTCATCTTTGTTTCATTTTATTTTCATAGTAAAACAGAGTCGGGGAACTGAAGACAAAGATAACGAAGGGGAAGAAATGGCATCATAGGTTATAGTATGTACACTGTGCTCTTTGAACCCACTTCTCACAACCAGATGGCTTGTTAAACAGTGACATCCAAAATTAATTGTGTACACATCATCTGGGATCTTGTTAAAATGTATATTCTCATTATGTCTGAAGTGGGGCCTGAGATTCTGCATTCCTAATAAGCTCCCCAGTGCTGCTGCTGCTGGCCTGGGGACCACCCCTCAAATAGAAAAGGTGTAAAAGACTTTAACCCATTAAACCCTAAATCCTATCAAGTCTCAAACCATTCAAGTAGAGTCATCTCCCTATACACTGAAAATAAAAGAAGAACATCAAGGCCAAATAAACCTCACATCAAGGCACATTTAACAGGCATGCTCTCTCATTTCATTCACAACTCATTTAATCTTAATAAAAATTTCCAGAACTAGGGAATATTACCTCCACTTCCTGGGTGAGGGGACTGATAAATAAAAATGTTCAGGAGCCTGTCCAAAGTCACATGCCTGGAAAGGAATGAAACAACATTGTGCACTGAGATTTTGTGTTTTTTCATACAGCTCCTATGGATAGTATTTTATATGGAAAAAAAAAAAGGTTTTCATACACATGAACACATTGGATCTTCATAATATACGTCTTGTGAGAAAAGTATGAAAGACCTTATTATGTGCATTTTGTAGATGGGGAAAGTAATGCAGGAAAGATTAAAGAGGATGGCAATGTCCCAGAACTAATTAGCAAAAGAGCTAGAGCTGTCATTGACTGCTTCTGAGCCCCAGTCCTCGTCTCTTTTGTATTATTATCATGCTACTTGACAGTAATCAATTTGTAAACTAGAATAAAACAACAACAATTAGGAATGTGCTTCAGAAATTTCCAACAGAATTAACATTATTTATAAACTAAGCGTATTATAATAACTTCGAAAAAGGAAATAACTCGTATATAGGTTTCATTTCATTTTCAAAGGTCTCAAAATGTAAATTCCCAATGATTGCTCAGTCACTTGTCATTCCAGGTGGGAGCATGGCAAGGGGTACAGATCACACTCTGTAAGCCATAATAGTCTTTGTAACTACCTTATTTCATTTTCATACTTTATACTAAAATTTGAATGCTTTTTTGGATTTTAAAGGTCTATCTTGGGTGGCTGGGAGTAAAACCCATTTCAAGGGAATCTCCATTTTATTTAACAAAAAATAGTATTCATTTTGTTCTATAGATACTTAAACCCTGTATCTTTACTCTTTCTCTTAGCTAGCTCTTTTCTGTCAGTATTTATTTATTTTTTTAAGATTTTATTTATTTATTTGACAGAGAGAGATCACAAGTAGGCAGAGAGGCAAGCAGAGAGAGAGAGAGAGAGAGAGAGAGAGGAGGAAGCAGGCTCCCTGCCGAGCAGAGAGCCCCATGCGGGACTCAATCCCAGGACCCTGAGACCATGACCTGAGCTGAAGGCAGAGGCTTAACCCACTAGAGACACCCAGGCACCCCTTCTGTCAGTTTTTAAATGTAAGCAACTTCCTCCCATCATAAAATAAAAATCTCTCTTTTTAACTCATGTACTGTAACATATACCACTCTATTTCCCTCCTTTTCTCCAAAGACAAATATGTTTAAAGATAGGTTAATATATATTATCTCCCCTTTTCTATATTACTCCTCAAAGTGCTATAGTTCAGATTCTGCCCTCATCACGCTACTGAAACCACTATCCTAAAGTCATCAACTTACCCACATATTGGTTATTTCCATGGGCCCAAATGACTTTCCAGCAACATTTTGTGCTTTTACTACCACTTTACTTTGTGAAATGCAGTCCTCTACTCTCAACTTCTGAAGCGAAAGGCTCTAGTGAGTTTCTCTAACTTCTATGCTTATTTTTTTTCTCAGCTTCCACTGTATATAAATTTCTTTTACAGCATTTAGTCCTCATTAATTTATTCAGTCCTCAGATATTTATTGAGGCATACTCTGTTCTTTGAGTTATGCTAGGTGCTAGGAATAAAACTGATTAAAAAACAACTGACATTGGGATTTCCAGTTCAAGATGGCAACATAGGAAGACTCTGAACTCACCTCCTCCATGGAACATAACAAATTACACCTATTAATGGAACAATTGCTCCAAAGAAGAACTGAGGGTTGAGTGAACAAGTACTAAACAACCAAAGGTAGAATAGCAAGAGAAAAGGAGATACAGTAACAAAGGGAACCTCCACCCCCCCACGCTGCTAAAAGCAATGAGGAGGGATATTGCTGGGGGTCCAGGAACAGATTCCTTTAACCATGGGCACAGAAAAAAAAAATGATTTGGTTTAAAAGAGAAACTAGCATGTAAAAGAAAAACACTAGAACTCTGCCAGGCAGCAAAGGAGCTGTGGGCATGTTCTCCCAGGTCAGAGGGGCCGGAGAATGACATGGTTTACATTTCTATCCCACCTTAAAAGCCTAAATGTAAGCAGGGTCCAGACACCATAATTGGTGTCTCAGTGAGCCTGCAACCTCAGCCAGCACAGAAGCCATTTGGACACAGAGAAAAAGCCACAGTCTAAAATGGTTGATGGGTTACAGGAACTTTTTCCCCCAACACCTTAAAAAAGTAACTAGCATATACAGCCACAGCTCTAGCCAGCCAGCCAAAATCAGGAATCACACATAGTCTACATGGGGAACACCATATACACAAGCCCATTATTTCAAGTTTAGGAAAGAGGCCATTTCACCTAATTCACAGAAACAAACACAGAAAGACAAGCAAAATGGGGAGACAGAGAAATATGCTGCAAAAGAAAGAATAAGAAAAAAACTCGGGAAAAAAAAGAATTAGATGAAACAAAAATAAGCAATATGCCTGATAATTTAAAGTAATGATCATTAAGATACTCACTATGCTAGAGGAAAGAGTGGAAGAACCCAGTGAGACATTTAAGAAAAAGATAGAAAATATTTAAAGGACCAATCAGGGTTCTTCAAGAATACAAAAATTGAAATAAAAAATACACTAGAGGGAACCAGCAGATTAGAGGATGCAGAAGAATGTATCAATCATCTGGAAGACAAAGTATTATGGAAAGCACCCAAGCTGAACCACTAAAAGAGAAAAAAAAAGTGTTAAAAAATGAGATTAGATTAAGAGATCTCCTGGACAACATCAAGGAAGTATTTGCATCAAAGTGGCCTCAGAAGAGAGAGAAAGGTACAGATAATTTATTCAAAAAAATAATAACTGAAAAATTCTCTAACAAAGGGAAGGAAACAGACATCCAAGCCCAAGACATACAGACAATCCTAGAAGAAGAACCCAAAGAGGTCCACATCATGGCACATAATAATTAAAATGTCAGAGGTTAAAGAGAGAAGAGAGAATCTTATAAACAGCAAGACAGAAAGAAATACCTATAAAGGAAACCTACTAGGCTATCAGCTGATTTTTCAGCAGAAATTTTGTAGGCCAGAAGAGAGTGGAATGATATATTCAAAGTGCTGAAAGGAAAAAAACCTACAACGCAGAACACTCTACTGGCAAGGTTATCATTCAGATTTGAAAAAGAGATAAGGGGATTCTCAGACAAACAGAAGATAAAGGAGTTTATCACCACTAAGCAAGCCTTACAAGAAATGTTAAAGGGATTTCTTTAAGTGGAAAAAATGGTCATAATCAGACATAAGAAAATAATGAATAAAAAGATGTAAAATATGACAACATATATATAAAATGTGGAAAAGGGAGTAAAAACAGAAGAGAAGGGGAAAAACAAGATTTCTTTTTTAGAATGTGTTTGAACTGAAATGACTATCAAATTAATACAGATTGCTGTTTACTTAGGATGTTAAATATAAACCTCATGGTAATCACAAACACAAAACCCATGACAAATACACAAAAAATAAATTGAAAGAAAGCTAAACATAATACTGTAGACACGCATCTATCACAAAGAATGAGATGAAGAGAACGGAACAAAGAAGAACTACAAAAACAACTAGAAAACAAATTTTAAAAATAGAAATAAGTACATACCTATCAATAATTACTTTAAATGTAAATGGCATAAACGATCCAATCAAAAGATACAGTGTGGTGGAATGGATAAAAAAACAAAATTCATCTATATGCTGCTTACAGGAGACTCACCTCAGAACTAAAGACACGTACAGTGTCTGAAAGTGAAGGGACAGAAAAACATACACTGTGATTCCATGAAGCAAAACAAATACAAAAACAAAACAAAAACAAACCAGCTAGGGTAGCAATACTTATATCAAACAACAAAGACTTTAAAACAAAGACTGTAACAAGAGACAAAGAAAGGTACTGCATAATGATAAAGGAATCAATCCAACAAGAAGATATAACAATTGTAAATATCTATGCATCCAACCCTGGAGCACCTAAATACATAAAGTTAATATTAATGGAAAGAAAGAGAAATTGGCAATATATAAATAGTAAGGAACTTTAACACTCAACTTAGAGGAAAGACCATCTGGACAGATAATCAACAAGGATGCAATGTCTTTGAATGACACACTGAACCAGAAGGACATAACAAATATATACAGAATATCCAATCAAAAACCAAATACACATTATTTTCAAGTGCACATGGAACATTCCCCAAAATATATAACATATTATGTTATAAAACAAGTGTCAATAAATGTAAGATGACCTAAATACTGCCATGCATCATTTCTGATCACAACGGTATAAAACAAATCACAAGAAAAACACTGGGAAAAAATGTAGGAACTGAACAATTTGACACTAAACAATGGGTCAAGAAAACAATCAAAGAAGACAACAGTGGGACCTGGGTAGCTCAGTCGGTTAAGTATTCAACTCTTGATTTCAGCTTGGGTCATGATCTCAGGGTCATGAGATCAAGCCCCTCAGAGTCAGGCTCAGCACTCAATAAGGAGTCTGCCTGAGATTCTCTCACTTCCTCCCCATCTGCAAACCACTCCCGCATCTCACGCCTGAACTTGTTCTCAAATAAATAAAACATTTAAAAAAGAAGAAATTTAAAAATACATGGAGAAAAATGAAAATGAAAACGCAATGGTCCATACACTTTGGAACAGGGTGAAAGCAGTTCTAAGAGGGAAGTATATAATGATACAGGCCTACTTCAAGAAACAAGTAACAGACACATAGACCAGTGAAACAGAGTAGAGAGCCCAGATATGGACCCTCAACTCTATGGGCAAATAATCTTCAACAAAGCAGGAAAAAATATACAGTGGGAAAAAGACAGTCTCTTCAATAAATGGTGCTGGGAAAACTGGGCAGCTATATGTAGAAGAATGAAACTTGATCATTCCCTTACACCGTACACAAAGATAAACTCAAAATGGATAAAAGACCTCAACGTGAGACAGGAATCCATCAGAATCCTAGAGGAGAACATAGGCAGTAATCTCTTAGATATCAGCCACAGCAACTTCTTTCAAGATATGTCTCCAAAGGCAAAGGAAACAAAAGCGATGATGAACTTTTGGGACTTCATCAAAATCAAAAGCTTCTGCACAGCAAAGGAAACAGTCAAAAAAACAAAGAGGCAACCCACGGAATGGGAGAAGATATTTGCAAATGACAGTAAAGACAAAAGGTTGATATCCAGGATCTATAAAGAACTCCTCAAACTCAACACACACAAAACAGACAATCATATCAAAAAATGGGCAGAAGATATGAACAGACACTTCTCCAATGAAGACAGACAAATGGCTATCAGACACATGAAAAAATGTTCATCATCACTAGCCCTCAGGGAGATTCAAATTAAAGCCACATTGAGATATCACCTTACACCAGTTAGAATGGCCAAAATTAACAAAACAGGAAACAACATGTGTTGGAGAGGATGTGGAGAAAGGGGAACCCTCTTCCACTGTTGGTGGGAATGCAAGTTGGTGCAGCCTCTTTGGAGAACAGTGTGGAGTTTCCTCAAGAAATTAAAAATAGAGCTTCCCTATGACCCTACAATTGCATTCCTGGGTATTTACCCCAAGGATACAGATGTCGTGAAAAGAAGGGCCATCTGTACCCCAATGTTTAGAGCAGCAATGGCCATGGTCGCCAAACTATGGAAAGAACCAAGATGCCCTTCAACGGACGAATGGATAAGGAAGATGTGGTCCATATACACTATGGAGTATTATGCCTCCATCAGAAAGGATGAATACCCAATTTTTGTAGCAACATGGACGGGACTGGAAGAGATTATGCTGAGTGCAATAAGTCGAGCAGAGAGAGTCAATTATCATATGGTTTCACTTATTTGTGGAGCATAACAAATATCATGGAGGACAAGGGGTGTTAGAGAGGAGAAGGGAGTTGGGGTAAATTGGAAGGGGAGGTGAATCACAAGAGACTATGGACTCTGAAAAACAATCTGAGGGGTTTGAAGTGGCGGGGGAGTGGGAGTTCGGGGTACCAGGTGGTGGGTATTATAGAGGGCACGGATTGCATGGAGCACTGGTGTGGTGAAAAAAAAATGAATGCTGTTATGCTGAAAATAAATAAAAAATAAATTTAAAAAAAAGAAGAGGAACAAGTAAAAAGTTCAAATAAACAATCTAACCTTACATATAAAGGAACAAGAAAAAGAAGAATGAAGCCCAAGGGGAGGAGAACAAAGGAAATAATAAAGATCAGAGAAGGGGAAAAAATGGCATAGAGACTTTATTTTTTTTAAGGATTTTATTTATTTATTTGACAGACAGAGATCACAAGTAGCAGAGAGGCAGGCAGAGAGAGAGGAGGAAGCAAGCTCCCTGCTGAGCAGAGATTCCCGATGCGGAGACCCTGATATCATGACCTGAGCCGAAGGCAGAGGCTTAACCCTCTGAGCTACCCAGGCGCCCCGCCATAGAGACTTTAAAAAAAGAAAAAAAAAATCAATGAACTCAAGAGCTGGTTCTTTGAAAAGATGAACAAAATTGACAAAACTTTAGTCAGACTAACTCTGAAAAAAAAAAAAAAAAGAAAGGACCCAAATAAATAAAAACAAAAATGACAGAGGAGAAATAATAACTGATACCACAGAAATACAAAGGATTATAAGAGAATACTAAGAAAAATTACACACCAACCAACTGGATAACCTAGAAGAGATGATTAAATTCCTAGAAATATATAATATCTCAAAACTGAATCCAGAAGAAAGAGAAAATCTGAACAGACTTAAAATTGAATCAATAATCAAAACACTACCAAAATAATAAAAATCCAAGACACATTGATTCACAGGTGAATTTTACCAAACATCCTCAAAATATTCCAAAAAGCAGAAGAGGAAGGAAAGCTTCCAATTTCCAAGCTAACATTACCCTGATACTAAAAGTAGACAAAGACACCACAAATAAAGAAAACTACAAGCCAATATCTCTGATGAACAGAGATGTAAAAATCCTCAGGGAAATACTAGTACAACAAATCTAATAATACATTAAAAAGATCATTCACCACAATCAGGTGAGATTTAGTCCTGGGAGGAGAACAAAGGAAATAATAAAGATCAGAGAAGGGGAAAAATGGCATAGAGACTTTATTTTTTTTAAAGATTTTATTTATACAGTATTTGCAAAACAATCATCATAATATACCACATCAACAAAACAAAGGGTAAAAACCATATAATCATCTCAATAGACGGAGAAAAAGCATCTGACAAAATTCAACATGACTTCATGATAAAAACTCTCAATAGAGTAGGTTTAGAGGTTACATACTTCAACATAGTAAAGATCATATAAGAAAAACCCATACCTAACATATTCAATGGTGAAAAACTAAGAGCTTTTCTTCTAAGATCAGGAACAAAACAAGAATGTCCATTCTCATCACTTTTACTCAACATAGTACTGGAAGTCTTAGCAACAGAAATCAGACAAGAGAAAGAAATCATAGGTATCCATATGGGTAAAGAGGAATTTACTGGCACTATTTCCAGATGATATAATACTATATATTGAAAATCCCAAAGATTCCAACAAAAAAACTATTAGCAGTAATAAATAAATTTTAGTTCCAGTATATAAAATTAATACCCAGAAATCAGTAACATTTCTATACCCTAACAGTGAAGTCACAGAAATAAAAATTTTTAAAAAATTTACAATTGCACCAAAAAAGAATAAAACAACTAGGAATAAAATTAACCAAAGAGGTAAAAGACCTGTGCTCCAAAAACTATAAAACAACTGATGAAAGAAATTAAACATGACACAAATGGAAAGATATTCCATGCTCATGAACTGGAAGAACCAATATTGTTTAAATGTCTATACTACCCTAAGCAATAGAGATTTAATGCAATCCCTATCAAAATATCAATAGCATTTTTCACAAAACTAGAATAATATTAAAATTTGTATCAAACCACAAAAGACCC